>NC_085141.1:340769613-340822534 GCF_024139115.2 Armigeres subalbatus
AAAAATACCGCAACTATTGGAACAGTGTACCAATGATTGGAGTTGATATTTTAGGACGAAATACATGGAATACATGCGACGGAAGCATTTTTTTCAATAAAATAGATGGGGAATGTTTCTGAATATATACACAAGGTAAGCGAAATTAATTATTTATTTATTATTATTTTTTTAATCTTTCGTTTATTTGGAAGGCTCATTTGCCGTGAAGCGTTACGGAGCCGAAATCAAGTTTAACAATACATTTCTTGATTCTTATACATAGTGTTAGTTTTGGGGAACCGAAAGACTCGCGGTTTAGTCGAGGTTAGGGAATACAATAATACAGTAGGAAAGGAAAGGATTTAAGGGTGCTTAAGTAATTACGATGCTGATGTTCACTAGTTGACATTCCTCGCATTTTTACATCTGTAACGGGACAAACAAACTTTTTTTTTGGGAGACAACGACAAGAGGAGGACATACGGAAGGGATTAACGACAGACATGGAAATGTACAACAAGAGGAAGACAATCGATATGGGGTACGACAGACAAGAGAATGGGCAGACAATGATTACAGTTTTACATCAGCAACTTTCAAAAATTGGTGGACCAGGGACATGTACTCTAGATCAAGGCCCGACAACACTTCCCTAATAGGCTTTGGTTGTTTTCCTCGGACCCGGAGATGTTCAGTTAGCGCAGATCTGGGGCCACGATGCTCCTCGCACGCCCACACGACATGATCGATGTCCTGATAATCCTCGCCGCAAACACAGAGATTTCCTTCCGAGAGCCCCACTCTGAAAAGATGTGCATTTAGAGTGTAGTGATAGGACATTAGACGACACATGGTTCGAATGAAGTCTCGTCCCATATTCAATTTTTTGAACCATGGACGCTTCGACACCTGCGGGCGAATTGAATACAGCCATCTACCCAACTCCCCATTTGTCCATTTCTGTTGCCAGCTGTTCAAGGTTTCCTGACGAACTAATGTGAAAAATTCATCGAAGGTGATTTTCCGATCGTAAATATCACCTTCCATAGCGCCCACCTTAGCCAAAGAGTCCGCTTTCTCATTTCCCGGGATCGAGCAATGAGAAGGGACCCAAGCCATGGTGATTGTGTAAGACCGTTGTGATAAGGCACTCAAAGCTTTCCGTATCCCATTCAGTAGATACGCTGAGTGCTTAACCGGTTTCATTGACCAAACAGCCTCCAAGGAACTTAGACTGTCGGTGAAGATGAAAAAGTGGTCAGGAGGTAGGGATGCGATTTGCTCGAGTGAATAGTGTATAGCTGCTAGCTCAGCAGTATACACGGAACAAGGCTCTTTGAGCTTAAAATAGGCGCTATGAAAAACGTTAAAAACACCGAAACCAGTGGAGTCATCCATTTTTGACCCGTCTGTAAAAAAGCTTCTCTCGTCGCTGGCATGCCCGTATTTGCTTGCAAATAATGGAGGTATGACCTCCGCACGAAGAAAGTCTGGTATTCCATGAACCTCCTGCTTCATGGACAGATCAAAAGTAACAGAGGAACTGTAAGAGTCTAAGAAATTAGCACGATTGGTGTCAACCAAAGATGGGCTTACCTCCAGCGTTATGTACCAGTGGTAAATACTCATGAATCGAGATTGAGGGTTTTGTTCGAGCAGCTTCTCGAAGTTGTCAATGACCAATGGATTGAGAACCTCACAGCGGATGAGGAACCGGAGCGATAATTCCGCGAAACGATCTGTTAGTGGCAGTACTCCCGCAAGTACTTCCAAGCTCATCGTATGAGTCGAATTCATACATCCTAACGCGATACGGAGACAGCGGTACTGAATCCGTTGAAGCTTCAGCATGTGTGTTTTAGCCGCGGACTGGAAGCAGAAACTACCGTATTCGAGGACCGACAAAATGGTTGTTCGATACAACGTCATAAGATCTTCGGGATGCGCTCCCCACCATGTTCCGGTTATTGATCGCATGAAGTTGATCCGTTTCTGGCATTTTTGTGTCAGATACACTATGTGTCGAACCAGACCCCGAGGTATTTAGAAGACATGCTATGAGTGATTGTCTTACCCATCAGTTGGAGCGGGAACTTTGCCGGCTTATGTTTTTTTTGAAAAGACAACCATCTCAGTTTTCTCCGGAGAGAATTCGATACCCAGCTTCGTAGCCCAAGTGGACAAATTGTCCAGAGTATCTTGCAACGGTCCTTGCAGATCAACTGCGGTTGGCCCCGAAACGGATACAACACAATCATCTGCAAGCTGCCTTAACGAGCAATTTGGCATGAGACATTCATCAATGTCTCTGACGTAAAAATTGTAAAGAAGGGGGCTTAAACATGAGCCCTGGGGGAGACCCATGTAGCTAATTCGTGAAGTTGCCGAGTCACCATGAGAAAACTCATACGCTTCTCTGACAACAAATTGTACAAATAATTGTTTAAAATTGGTGAAAGTCCACACGAGTGGAGTTTGTCGGATAAGACATCGACGCAAACTGAATCAAAAGCCCCCTTAATGTCCAAAAAAACTGAGCCCATTTGCTCTTTTTTAGCGAAAGTAAGCTTAATTTCTGAAGAAAGCAACGCAAGACAGTCGTTCGTTCCCTTGCCCCTGCGGAAACCAAATTGTGTATCTGACAAAAAACTATTCGATTCAACCCATTTGTCTAGCCGGAAGAGAATCATCTTCTCCAACAACTTCCGAAGACATGACAGCATCGCGATGGGGCGATACGAGTTATAATCCGACGCGGGTTTTCCGGGCTTCTGGATGGCTATCACCCTCACTTGCCTCCAATCATCCGGAACAATGTTGCACTCCAGTAACTGATTGAACAAGTTCAATAAGCGCCTCTTCGCGACGTCTGGGAGGTTTTTGAGCAAATTGAACCTGATTCTATCCATCCCTGGAGCGGAATTGTTACATGAAAGGAGAGCAAGCGAGAATTCAATCATCGAAAAGGGGCGATCCATGTCATCCGTGTCAGCAAAAGCATCACGTAGCTCTTGTTTCACCGGCACCGAATCCGGACAAACTTTCTTTGCGAAGTCAAGTATCCACCGCGACGAGCTTTCACGATCTTCGTTTACGGATGACGCGTTGCGCATTCTTCTCCCGACGGTCCACAGAGTTTTCATTGAAGTCTCGCGCGATAAACCTTCAACGAAAGTGCGCCAATATCCACGTTTCTTCACTTTGACCAGTTTCTTGAACTGGATCTCGAGCGCGATGTACCGTTTGTGAAGAACTTTGAACGCGGCGGATTTCTTGCGATAAAGTTGTGTACACTCGACATCCCACCACGGACTGGGTGGTTTCCTACGAACCGAAGCTCCTGGCACTGGCCGGCTTTGTGCCTGAAGAGCACTGTCAAGGATCAACTGGGATAGAAACTCGTACTCTTCTCGCGGTGGAAGTGCTTCTATCGACATTACGCCATCAATGATGGCCTCCGCATATGTGCCCCAATCGATGTGCTTCGTGAGGTCATATGAGAGGTCGATAGAAACAGATTGATTACGTCCATTGGAAATCGAGACTTCGATCGGCAAATGATCACTACCATGGGGATCTTGGACCACCTTCCAAGTACAGTCCAACGATAATGAGCTCGAACAAATGGAAAGATCTAGACGGCTATCTCTTGCTGGAGGAGCCACTCGTGTAACTTCTCCTGTATTCAAAATTGACATATTGAAGTCGTCGCAGAGGTCGTATATCATTGTTGAACGGTTGTCGTCGTACAGTTCCCCCCAGCCTGTTCCGTGGGAGTTAAAATCTCCCAAGAGCAACCGTGGCTCCGGCATAACCGAGCAGATGTGCGAGAGATCTCTACGAGATATCGCGGTGTTTGGAGGAAGATATATCGAGGCGATACTGAGGTCTTTTCCTCGAATAGTCACCTGACATGCGACAGCTTCGGTGCCAGACATCGGCGCAAGATCGACTCTATAGAAGGAGTGCTGTTTTTTGATCCCTAAAAGCACCCCTCCATATCGATTTGCCCGATCGCTGCGGATTATGTTGAAATCAGGAAATTGAAGGTTCACATCTGGTGTTAGCCATGTTTCACATAAAGCAAAAGCATCGCATTGTAATTTGTTAACTAAAAATTTAAAAATATCTAATTTTGGAAGAATACTTCGACAGTTCCACTGTAGAATCGAAATCGTGTTACCCTTATTGACTAAGTTAGCCATCGAAGGATACAAATGACTCGAGGAAGGGCATTTTTGAAGCCAGCTGCTTCAGGAGAGGAGTCAGAATAGGAAGAACAGTTTTGACCATGTTCTTCACGGGGTCGGAAGCATCAAAGAAGTTGAGGATGAGCTCCACGATGCCAGAAAGAGTGAACATTGGAGCGCTCGGGGGCTCTTCTGCTCGCTCTCTATGCTCTCTTTCTGGCTGAGAAATCGCAAAAATTGGTGCATCTGGGATTTTAGATGTTCCCGGAAGCGGTGGAAACTCTCGATCATCCCGATGTGAAACCACAAAAGTTGAACGTTTTTGAGTATTTCCATCCGCTTTGAATTTGACCATGTTGGATTGGGGCTCCCTTTGAGGCTGTTTTCTAGGCTTTTTCGAGGGTCGCTGGCTCTGTTTTATTCTCTTCCTCGTTGAGCCATTGAAAACAAAGGGAACCCCATTTCCACCCTCGAGGTCGGAGCTACCTTGATCGTCCAAAGGAAGAGACGAGTAGATGGTGTCAGAAACGACTGGAGAAGCGGCCTTCCTCAACATTTCGGCGTAACTTCGCCGAGAACGCTGCTGAAGAGACCGTTTCTGGTGGATTCGCTGCTGTATGTACGTTGGGCAAGCTTCAAGAGCATGTGGAGGGCTTTCGTTACAATAGACACATTTCGGTGCCGTCTTGCACGCCCCCTCCACATGCTTCTCTCCGCATGATGCACAGCGAGGTTTATTGCAGCAGTACTGAGCGGTGTGGCCCAGCTGCTTGCAATTAACACAATTCATCACCTTCGGTACATACAGCCGAAGAGGTAGACGAAGTTTGCCAATCACTACGTAGTCAGGCAGTGCGGACCCGGAAAAGGTGACGCAGAAAGAGTCGGACGGGGACTGCGACACCGATTACATTTGTTTGCAATCCAGTATCGCAACAGGTGGCAAAGAAACGTTCTTGAAACGACCGAAACCTTGTTTCAAATCGTCGCATGTCACCACCCTCGCAATCTCACACACTGCTGACGGTAAATACACCTTATATTCGAGAGTGAAAAGCTCACAGGTGGCAATCTCGTTGGCCTGTTTGCGATCACTGACCGTGACACGGAGTTTACTGGACCCAACCATGTCAATGGTCGTGACAGACGAAAATCGCTTTTCCAGATCTTTGCTGATCTGGCTGATATTCAAACGTTTGCCTTTGGGTCGAAAGAAAACAACATACGGCCCACTAGAGTCGTGAGGGTAGACCTTGGGACGGGGGCTCGTAGAGGAAATTTTAGCGTTGCTGGTGTCCATTTCATTTTGGTTTGGAACACCCGAATGCAACGAAACATCTGACATGGAATACGAAGTACCACCGCCAACTTCGCCTTCGCGCATTGCGGACACGAAATGCGCCGCTGCAGCGAGGCACAATCTATTTTAAAACTAAACACTTATCACAAGAACAGAAAAAAACATACATACACACAAATTAATGAGAAGGGAAGACGAATTAAAGAAAAAGGAAAAAAACTATTCCAATAAGATGGAGAAGAGAGGAGGAAAATGAGAGGGAGCTCAAGTAAATACTTGCGTTCACACTGCTGTGTCGCCGGCTAACGGTTCTGGCAGCACACACTGACTGGATGGACAATCGCCGGGGCGGTGGTGCGGTCGAAGCGAACCACGCTGTTGTTGGTGTTCTTGCCGCAGACAACACTGCAACTGGGTGGATGGATGGTGGCAGGACGGCAGCGTCTGTGTTGGTGGAGACGCACGATGGATGATGACTGTCGGCGTGGGGCGATGATGCCTGCGCCTGCGATGGACGCCGAAGAAACTTTGCGTTGTCTTGCAAAAGCAACGAAATGGCTACTCAACTGCTTCAGCTAAGCACCACTTCCACTCAAGCACTTGCTTCAAAACACTTTCGGAAAAAACCTCTACCTGTACTTCAGGAAAAAAACCAAAAGAGAAGCAGACCGTGCGCGGACTTACAACCGTCTCGCTCGGATGCTCGACGTGGAATGATTTATTATTATTATTAAAAATTAATTTAGTTTAATTCGAAATTAGATTTTGTTTAATTCTAGGAAAATGAAATGTGTTGGAATGTGCTTAGTTCCTCCACTATTGGATCATTTACCCTATTGTGCCTTGCAACAAAATGACAACTTTTGTGATCATTTTCCAAGGCTCTCATAAATGTGGAAAATTTATCCGCAATACAAATAGCACATGCTATCAAAGCATTTATCGCCACAATCCACCACGTGGCAGCCGAATTTTCAAAAATATCAAGGTAGATTTTTTTCTGGAGATATCTTTTTCTTGGGCGACTATCTAGCGCTCATTTTTTGTTGCGATTATGAATAAGCGGAGGAGTAGATTTTTTCATGAGCGGTATAATACTGCATATCCGAAGGCACACCTGGAGACACCCAAATGGTGCGACTTGCAACCAGATAGACCATGTTTTGGTGAATGGGCGCCATTTCTCGGATGTTATCGATGTACGGACATTCAGAGGTCAGAACATTGACTCTGATCACTACCTTGTTGTCAGTAAAATTCGATCACGGTTGTCATCTGTATCAAACGAAAGATCACAGCGAACGATGCGTTACAATATCCAGCGATTGTCGGCGGAAGGAGTATCGACTGAGTACCGTCAGAAGCTCAACGAACGGAGAAGTGCAATCAATGTTAGCGACAACATCAACGATCTGTGGAAGTCGATCCATGGAGCGGTGAGCACAACAGCACGAGAAGTGGTAGGCACTGCACAGAGGCGACCCAGGACGGCTTTGTTTCGTTGTGGAGTGTCAGAGAGTGACAGACGAGAAAAAACTTGCCAGAAACCGGATGTTGGTGTCGGGTACTCGATCGAATAGAGATCGGTACAAGGAAGCAAGAGCAGCCGAAATACGAACCCACCGCAGGAAGAAGAAAGAACATGAAGAACAAGTGATTAGCGAGGCGCAGGAAAAATGGAGCAAAACGATATGCGGAGGTTCTATGAGTCTGTCAATGGCGTGCGGAGATGGACAGCGCCATCTCCCGTCATGTGCAACGACCAACAAGGGAATTTGCTGACAGATAAAACCGAAGTGGCTGCCAGGTGGAAGTAACACTTCGAGACTTTGTTGAATAGTGGAAGTGACGGTGCCATATTAGCGACGATGGACAAGCTGTGGAATCGCCTACACTAGATGAGGTTAACAAAGCTGTTAAAGAGCTGAAAAACAATAAGGCTGCGGGGAAGGACCAGCTCCCGGCTGAACTTCTCAAACATGGCAGTGAACAGCTTTATGAAGTTCTGCACCATATTATGTCTATAATATGAGAAGACGAGGAAATGCCTGCTAGCTGGTTGGACGGCCTCATTTGCCCTCTATTTAAGAAAGGGCACAGACTGGAGTGCGCCAATTACCGAGGAATAACCCTCCTTAATTCGGCGTACAAAATTATGTCCCGTATTCTGTTCAACAGATTGAAACCGCTTAAAAAGTCCTTTGTCGGCGAGTACCAAGCAGGTTTTCGTGAGAGCCGATCAACGACGGATCAAATGTTTACGCTGAGACAAATCTATCTCAACTCAATGTTTGTATGTTTGCATGTATGTTTGTATGTATGTTCCAGCATAACTTCTGAACCCATTTAACGATTTTAACCAAATTTGGAACACACATTCTTTATCTTAAGGAGACGACGATAGGGGGGTTAAGCATGCTCTTTGGAAAAGCGGGAGGGTTGGGGGGGAGGGGTATTGCTTAGTTATCGATCAACTCAGTGTTATTTCTGAACCTCTTGGCCGATTTCAACCAAATTTGGAGCACACATTCTTCATGTTAAGGATACGACGATAGTGTGGTTGGGGATGCTCTTTGGAAAAGGTGGGGGGTGTGGGGGAGGGGTTTTGCTAAGTTATCGATCAACTCAGTAAATCTTCTGAACCCCTTGGCCGATTTCAACCAAATTTGGAACACACATTCTTTATCTTAAGGATACGACGATTGCATGCTCTTCGGAGAAAGGGGTGGGTGTGCGGGGAGGGGTATTGCTTAGTTATTGATCAACTCAGTATAACTTCTGAACCCCTTGGCCGATTTCAACCAAATTTGGTACACACATTCTTCTCAAGAAGACGACAATGGGGGGTTAAGCATGCTCTTTGTAAAAGGGGGAGGGTGTGCGGGGAGGGGTATTGCTTAGTTTTCGATCAACTCAGTATAACTTCTAACTCCCTCGGCCGATTTCAACCAAATTTGGAACACATATTCTTCATGTTAAGGAGGCGACGATAGTGTGGTCGGGAATGCTCTTTGGAAAAGAGAGAGGTTTTGGGAGGAGGGGTATTCTATTTTCATTTTGTAAACACGTACTCTCTACCCAAAGGAAACTATTATAGACAGGCTGGGAGAGACTTTTGGAATGCGGGAGGTTATTGGGGTACTATTGTTTAGAAAACGTCTTAATTTAAAATCCGTCTTATTTAGTTCATCCGCGGTTCTTTGACATTGTACAATGTTCCGAAAACAAATTGCCCGAATTCCTCAAAAATACCAAGATCTCGACAATAACATTTTCCCGATAATAACATTCTCCGAAAAATATAACCCGCCAACCCGCACGTTTCCCGGGGAAATAAGATAGGTGGTTTAAGCGCCACTCCTTTCGGAGACCACCTTCCAGATATAGGGCTGCCCGGCCGCTGAGACCCCCAGGGAATGGGTCTAATTACTCCCGTTTTCAGAGAGGGAACGAGTCGGGTGACGTAAGACTGGGGGTGAAGACAATGAAGGGGAAAAGGGGAAGGGAAATCGATTTACTAGCGCAGGAATTAGGCGATTGCGAAACAATACTTACGCCCTTTTATCATCACTGGATGACCTGAAAGAACCTGCGAATCCTGCTATAAAAGAATAGGGAGTTATCGTGGTTGTTTCGGGGAACCGCCCCAGCAAAATATAAATAATAAAAATAAATTAACGACCGATTAACATGCTAAACTTTAACCAACTTTATTCTCGCATTGCATTCGGGATAGACTTTTACGAACAACGGTTCGCCTGCATTTATGCTACCAGCATTAACAAAACAACATATCACTACAAATGTTCAGAACAGATTCATTTTCACATACATATATTTCTCTTCATGTTTCCATTCTCCTCTCTGCCTAGGCCTACTGTTTGCTTTCCCTTACTCTCTCTTTCTCTATCTAACCTCTGTCTTCATTCGGGGCGTGTGTTGAGTGCTATGCGTGCAGTGTGTTCATTACGGTTGGTCGTGTGTGTGCTCAGACGCGACTGTCAGCGCAAGCGCTTGGGCTAAGGACAGTCACGTGGAAGGTGTATTGGCACGCTACTTACTCTTAGTTCTTCGGTAGCGGCGGGAACTGAGCCATGCGCATGGACTTATCTGCTAATCATGCATGATTACTCACGGTTTGCTTGCTTGGCGTACGCTTGGAGGGAATTACGGAAATCACCACGGTCGTTCATTCGATGAAGACGCGTTGATTGATGTTCGCGTCGATGACGTTGACGCAGATGATTCCCTCCGGTCTGTGGGCTTCACGCGGCGGCGATGAACGGGTACGGTCGTCGCGGCGATGAACTGTCGACGATTGGCGCAATTTCGCGATGAATCCGGGTATCTGCTAGCCTTGCCTAGGGCGCGATGAATGTTCGCAACCCCTCTTCCGGTTGACGAACTTCCGGGAAAACCCTCGTAGCTGACGGTGGGGTCAGAAGCGATCGTTGACTTTTGGTGTGATGTGTACGGCTCCGCAGAATGCCACAAACCTGGTTCAAATCACGTGGTGTCGTACGACGACACGATTAACACACACAAATTGCACATAAATTTGACCAACTAATTACCTGCACAATTTTAACCACACGCACGAAGCTGCTAATAACTTTACGCAATATAACGTTGCACTCAACAAGTTACACTCAACAAATCTAAACGGGAAAGACTTAATTAAAATTAATCAAAGACAAGCATGCTAATATAAACCTTTAACAACACATCACGGCGCGACACTTAAAATCGATCACTCCTGCCTCTTCCACTAGCCAGAACGAAGTGATCGATCGAGGTCAATTTTCCTCAGATCAAGGTGCGCATTATTAATTAGTTTCGCAATCATAACCTTCGGGAAATCCGGAGCGGAAATCCGAAGGTTGAATAATTCCCACGTTCGCGAAACGACCAAGGCTAAAGGGAGGGGGATTAGTCTTCGCCCAAAGGCCTACATCAAACGGCTCGCTAAATCTGCGAGAGCGGATCCAAGTTCAATATCCCTGAATGCATTCCTCCGGGGTCATTGGACAGCGACGAGCGTGCAAATTTCATATTTGCTGTTATCGCTTTTCCCTTTTGGGCGGTTAAAGCATGTGCGAGTTGGCTAGGGTAGGAACTCATTTAAATGACTGTCTGTGGGACGCTACTCGTGAATATGAACAAGATTCATGCAGTGGGTGAACTTTCCAGTACTAGACTGGTTCAAACTAATCTAATAATACGGATAATTTATACTGAAGATAATAATACGAATACATTTAACGAACGGACATGCTCGTTACATCATTCCCCACTAAAAGTACGAAAATTTGATTGGCATTGGAATGGAGATAACAATTACCAATCAAATTTTCGTAGGCCAAACACAGTCTACAAGACATTTTCATTTACATATTTACAATAGTGCATGAAGCAATCTGTTCAATTTTCGGGGTCATATAGATTCATCGTTAGCCTGGGCTAACTCCATCTCTGCTTACAGCACAGTTTCTATCACGGAACCTGCCTGCTACTGACTATCAACGACATTAAGTCTCCAGTCTCCAGCGAAAATGAACTTGAAAGACTCAATGTACCAATTACAAACATGTACTAACAATTGATTTTGATTTGAACGGAAGAAGCTATTGAGACCATAATTTGAAGAAGTTTATTTGTTTTTATTGTTGATGACCACATACACGCAAAATTAGAAAAATTACGGTACATAAACAAAAACTACATTTAAAAGGCATCACCTCAATGTTGTCGACAAACATGAGTGAGCTAACGCGGTAAACGAAACGAACCGGTACACTATCTTCTACACCAGGACATATGCCGATTAGCGAAGACAGTGCACACGAAAATCCCACAAAAGTGGACGCGGAACCGATGGGTCGAAATTGCAACCTCAAGCCCAACACGAAGCGAGCGCGCGAGATTCCATTTCTTCCCACCATAAATACTGTACCTATTCAGAATTTGCAGCCACGGATTCACATTCGCGATTTATGCTCATTCTGAAATCGGAACGCAAATTATCTTCTTGAAAGAATTTTTCACGCCGGGCTTTACCCGACAACAAAATTCTCAAAGAAATTTTTCTAAAACATTCACACAAAATAAATACCATCCATGCACCCCTTGCATTCCAAATAAATGAACTCTGATGAATTACTTCATTCATTCATCGCCACTCATACCAGTCTATCAAGCATACAGGTCAACAACAAAAAGAAACGTCAAAACAACGTCGTCGCGGAAAACTCGGTTCGCGTGTGGAAATCGTAGAAAAGTGGAAAATTTTCGTGTTTCGGGTTCGTTACGGAGGAAAATGGTACCGTTGGAGTGTTCCGCAGGTGTCCCACCCCGGTTGGACCAATTTTTCAGGATAGTTTGCCGATTGCGATCGTTCCAAACATTAGATGTAAGTTGTTTTGTTTGTTATCTTTCCCAGTTGGACCGACCACATCCTTAGGAGGACGGGGACAAACATACGTACGAGCTGCATTGAGGAAAACGACGGGGACGAAAATACATACGAGCCACATACGTTAGCACTAAGCATGAAGATATTGACAACGGAGACGAAAGAACGGAGAACGATTAGACGTCTACTACAACATAACTATAGAAATGACTACAAAAGGGTAATTACTGTACTAGTTTACAAATTTACGAGTGAATGCACAAAAATTTAACACTTTATTATCCTTTTTAGGTATGAAAACAACGACTATAAATATTTAAATAAATATACACGGAAAATGTAAATAAATGACTATGAAATGGAAACTGAACGAACTACTATATGTACAATGATGACAAACCCAACCAAAACGAATGTAATCGTGAGTGACAATTAATTTACTATTAACAACAGGCTCTATGCTAACATTAACGATAAGATTTAGGGAACTAGGATTACTAATGATTAACTATTTACATATTTACAACGTGTACGCCACAGTGGGCCGTAACTTCGTCTTCGAGTCTGCCCTTTCGGTGTTTAAATCAACGCGTCGTTTTATAGTCACTTCAAGAAAGTTATTCATAGCTGGTATAGGAACAATTTCGGTACCCTCAGTGTTCGGTTCGTTCGACAACTTGCCTCCCACGAGTCCGTCGAAATGCCCTTCAAGATGCAATTAACCCCGTAGGTGTTTTTTCCTCATCGTAGTCTGTGGTCACTCACTAGGAGGTACATAGCTTAAAAAATCATGCTACCACTTAATGGTTTAGATGAGCCTGCATCTTTTTCAGCCTGTTGGCAAAGTAGACCCCTAAACGCTTGCCGTTTTGGTCCTCCAATTCATACGTATAAGTCCCTAATGCCTTCCTAACAATTGCAGGCTCGAATTTCGGAGCTAGTTTTTTGCAAAACCCTTTGTCCTTGTTCGATAAATCGAAAGTTTGTTTAAGAACAGTTTCCCCAACAGTGTACGACGGGCAATTAGGATTTGACCTGAGATTGTATGTCTTGGAGTGCTTCGCGTAGGCGGTCGATAAATTCTGCTTCACTTGGTCAAACAGCTTACGTCTACTTTCGGTCGTCGAATTGTTACCGTCGTTTGTCGTTATGGTGTTGTCCCTTATTCGTGCGTATTCGGACCCGTCAGAAATTTTATCTCTGCCAAACACTATGAAATACGGACTATGTTTGGTCGAGTCGTGAACCGCATTCCTGATGGCGTCAGCGATTTCTTGCAGATTGTCTGCCCAATGGTTATGAGTGCCTTTCAGCGTTGCCCTAATGGCTGTAGTTATCACCCGGTTAACTCTCTCGGTATTGTTAACCTGGGGATGATACGCCGGTCAACCAATGCGATACGTTGTAGTTCTTCAGCAACTCTCTGAACTGCTTTGATATGAATTGCGAACCATTGTCGGTCAACATGATTTCCGGGACCTGAATAGTCTGAAGATCATGTTTTCTACAAATTCAACCAGCGAATGCGCTTTTGCCTCTCTGAACGGCTGAACCAGTATGAATTTACTGAAGACATCGGTCGCAACTAGAAGGCTGGTATGTCTACCTCTTCCCGATGGTGGCAGTGGCCCGACATAGTCTAGGGTCACGAACTGCCAGGGATATTCGACAGGTTTTGTGATCCCATTGGCGGAGTAACGTTAGAGTTTCCGGCTTTACTTGTCTGACATTTCAAGCAGCTTCTACAGAACCGGCGTACTTCCTCATTCATTCGAGGCCAAAAGAAACGCTGTTTATTGCTGCTAACGTTTTTCAAAGCCCAGGTGAGCTTTTTCATGCTCCTTCCTAATTATTTCTCTCCGCTGTACTGAACTTGGAATCAGCTTCCATGCAAACCGTGGATCGGTCTGTTTGCTCAACGATTTTACATAACGGTATACCTGGCCGTCTATAACTCGGAAATCAACATGTTTTCCGGGGTCTGCTTGAATTTTATCGATTAGATCCTCGTATTCAAAGTCTGGTCCCGTTATCGTGACCGTATCGACTTCTATCGAACGAGACAAACAGTCTGCCGTTATATTGGCCTTTCCTTTTCGGTATTCTAGGTCAAAATCGTAAGCTTGAATACGAAGTGCCCATCGAAGCAATTTCGCATTTCCGGTCTCAGTTCCCACATTAAAGAGCCACAATAAGCTCCGGGCATCAGTGACCACACGGAACTTCGTTCCCTCTACATAATGCCGGAAATGTTGTATGGCCGAGAGAACACCTAAACATTCTTTTTCCACGGCAGAGTAGCGACGCTGCGTTCGGTTAAGCTTTTTACTAAAATAACTTATGACCCTAGTCACCCCTTCTTGTTCCTGAACAAGTGCTGCTCCTACGGCTCTGTCGGAAGCGTCTGACTCGATGGTAAACATCCGAGAAAAATCTGGGTTGCCTAGAATCGGAGCTGACGTGAGGACCGATTTGAGGCTTCTGAAGGCACTCTCCGACTCTTTTGTCCACTTGAACTTTTTGTTTTCTTTTGTTAGCAGATCAGTGATCGGGGCCGTAATCTGGCTATAGTTTTTAATAAAACGTTGGTAAAACCCCGCGAGGCCCAGCAGTCGCCTGATGTCCTCTTGCGTTTTAGGTTGGGCGTAATCGAGTATTGGCTGTATGCGTGAAGTGTCAATGGCCACGCCGCTTTGGTTTAAAAGATAGCCTAGATATACGACTTGCTTCCGGCAAAATCTCGACTTCTCGAGTGAGATTGACAGCCCTGCTTTCCGCAATCGTTCCGCTACAATTTTCAACAGTCGTAAATGTTCCTCGAAGGTGTTTGAAGCTATCACTATATCGTCCAGATATACAAATACGTATGGCTCAAGGTCGAAGCCTATCGCCTTATCCATCAATCTGGACATGGTGAATGGAGCGTTCATAAGACCGAACGGCAGCACTTTGAAGCGGTAAACGCCCTTTGCCGTCCGAAACGCTGTGAAGTTTCGACTCTCCTGCTTCAAGGGAATCTGGAAGTAGGCGTCTTTTAAATCAATGACCGTGAAGTACTTTGCCTTCCCCAATCGACGAAATATGTCTTGCATATTGCGCATTGGGTACGTGTCTTTCACGGTCATTTTATTGATTTTCCTCGAATCTAAACATACCCTTACTTTGCCGTTCTTCTTCAGAACTGGTACAAGAGGGTTGGTATATTCGCTGTAGCATGCTTCTATCGCGTCTAACTTTTTGAATCGTTCCACTTCTTCATCGATGGCCTGCTGAATGTAGGGGGAGCATTTATACATAGGAGCATTTTTAGGCTTCGCCCCTTCCTTGAGAATTATCTCATGCTCTATCAGGTTAGTCCTTCCTAGCTTACCTACACATGTTAGTTCGAACCTTTTTACTACGTTCGACAGTTGCTGTCTTTGTAGTTCGGAAAGGTCGTGTTCGGTTTCTATCGCGTCCGTATTAGGTGTTGATTCTGTTGGTCCCTCATATACTGGTATTTCTAATGTATCGTCTTCCTCTGCCGTATCCAGCGATGGAAGATCACCTGAAGGCTCTATTGTGAAACAGAGCGGAGAGTTATCGCGGTATTCAACCGTTTCAATCTCCTCGAGTCCTTTTCCTACGTCAATCATGGGTTTAATACCAAAGGACTCCCAAAAGTCCGCACCCAGGATTAGATGGCGAGATATTTCAGGGACCACCAATGTCGGGACGACTTTTGTAAGACCTTTGTATGAAAAGGGTATGTTTACATAACCCAAACAGCCGTATGCAGAACCGTCAGCCGTAGTGACTCGGATTGCTGCTGGCTGAATTGAAAGATTGTATCTGTGGACAATGTCAAGGGAGTTTAAGATGCTGATCCCCGCCCCTGAGTCGAGTAGAGCATCTAATTCAGAATCGAAGATTCTGACCCTGATATGTGGACATTTCGTATGATTGATTCTAATGTGATAAATATGAGAGAAGGGGTTGTACGTCTTATTTGGTTTTGAAGATATGGGAATGTCGGCTTCCGGAGGGATGAACGAATTCCCGGCGTCACACCCCTTTATTCGTTTCCCTGTCGGCGTTGGAGGACACCTTCCGCTGGCGGCGAGCATCGCTCACAACTGCGTATGGTTCTGCCTATGTTTCCGCAACCATAGCAAAAAATGATTTTGGGTTTCTGGCACTGCCTCCAGCCATGGCCTTGCTCCTGGCAATTCCAGCAATTTAGAGTGTTTGAATTGGTCTGTTGGTCCCTAGTCAAAGCATGCTCATTACCCTGTCTAAAATTCCTATTACCTCTGCTTCCTATCGCGTTGATAGACGCTGACTGATCGCTTTCATAGTCGCTGTACTGTGCCTCGATTTGGTGAACCGGTCTACGCATTGGTACTTCAGGTGTCTGTTGCTGAATTTGTGGGTCAGCTGCATCGATTCGATGGTTCAGCCGGATTAAATGCTGAAGATCTGTCACTTCAAACAAAGAAATTTTAGTCCGATAGTGTTGGCGCATATTATCCCATACTACCTCAAATTTTCTGCGCTTAGATAATGGCCGAGACAACAGCCGATCAAGCTTTTCGATTTCGGAGACAAATGCTATGAAGGTTTCCCCTCGTAACTGTTTCCGTTCGTGAATTTTAGATCTAATGCCCTGATCCATATTCGGGTTACCGAATCGGTAGGTGATAGACGTTTCAAAATTTTGCCAAGTCTGTAGCTCGTCGACAAAGGTGAAGAACCAGTCTGACGCTGGCCCTTCAAGCAGCATGTGTATGTCCCGTAGAAGGATTTCCATAGGAATTCCTTCACGTTCTGCTAACTTTTTGACCTTATAGAGGAAATTTTCGACGGAGACCGATCTGTGGTCTCCAGAGAAACGGATCTTCCATTTTTCAATGCGGTTCTGAAATGAATGTCTATAGTGGACTCTCGTTCGTGTCTCTTGCGGATGCCCTGTGGTTGGACGATTACCTGAGTTCTCGTACTCCGAGAAGTCACTGCTCGCAGAATACCTGTTCCTCTGGTCTCCTTCGCGTGTTCGGTAGGTTTCGGGTGTTCCCTGAAATGGTCTAGGTAGCTCATGATACTGCCTGGTAGGAACGTGTCTGTCTTCATCGCTACTGGTGTCATCTTTGTTGTCGCGGTACGTGTTCGCCATGGGATATTGTACCTGTCTCTGCCGTTCTGAAGTGTTTGGTCGTAATGTCAGTGGCAAACGATTATTGACTGGTTGATTTATCTTCATATCAAATGGTCGTTGGTTCAAGTCCTCACCATGCCATTGACTTGAAGTCCTGGGTGGATCATCATTTGTCACTCTGTCCCTCGGTTGTATAGAATTAGCTACCGACAGTTTAGCAGTCAGTTCTCTCAACATTGTCTGCATCTCATTCCATTCTGCTCGACTGACGGTGATTACTGATGGGTCCTCAATACTCGCAGATGGCTTTTTTGGAGTGGTTCCGGTAACTTTTTCCTCCAAAAGATTTTTTTCTTTATCGCTTCCTCGTTCGGGTGTTGCTGAATTCGACTTATGACCGCCTACAGCCCCTTCTGTACCCGTAATTATATTATTTATCTGATTGATAACTGGGGTCTGTGGTGGTCCAAACTGGTAGTGTTTCATGATCGTCTCAATTCTTTGACCTAGCTCTCTTCGCATCTTCTTTTCTTCTTCACCTGTAGCCCTACTCCATTTCGTTCGATACCAGTAATGTAGAACCCTCGATTCATACTTTGACTCCACTTTCTTCTCAAGAGCTTTTTCGAGAGTATCAATTCGCCCTTGAATGTGCTGAACCTCCGCTGAAATTGATAGAGGCGATCGGTAAGATCTACCCTCTTTTAAATCTTCTTTAAATAAACTTCTTAAATGTCTCTGCTTTCCAGTCAAATCGAGTGAGAAAACGTCTTGTGGTTGATTGCGTATAAGAAGTTCATAATCTAACTCTTCTAGATTAAGATCCTCCGCACGTGGGAACAAGCGAAACATTTTGAGCAGTAAGTTCTCAATCAAATGTAAATCGTAATTATGTGTAATTAATAAATGAGTATTCAAATTGCATGTATTAACCAAAAAATAGTACTCGAAAATTCTAGCTCTATGACTAGATCAGTAAATATTTGAATAAATAAATAAATAATTTTGTAAATAGGAAAATAAATAAATAATCTAATAAACGAATAAATAGTTTAATATATAAATAAATAATTTAATAAATAAATAAATAATTTAATAAATAAATAAATAATTTAATAAATAAATAAATAATTTAATAAATAAATAATGTATTTAATAAATAGGAGAAACGAGTAGCAATATGACCAATTAAACAAAATAAATACGAAAATGAAAAAACGTGCAATTTATGTTCAGAAAATATACAAAAACAAATTTTAACTGAAAGTTCCTACACAAGAGTGTTTTATTTAGAAGAAATTATATGAAGAGGACTTCAAAAGCCTTGTTTTGTTGGGCGCCAGTTATAACTTGCCAACCCGCACGTTTCCCGGGGAAATAAGATAGGTGGTTTAGGCGCCACTCCTTTCGGAGACCACCTTCCAGATATAGGGCTGCCAGGCCGCTGAGACCCCCAGGGAATGGGTCTAATTATTCCCGTTTTCAGAGAGGGAACGAATCGGGTGACGTAAGACTGGTGGAGAAGACAATGAAGGGAAAAGGGAAGGAAATCGATTTACTAGCGCAGGAATTAGGCGATTGCGAAACAATACTTACGCCCTTTTATCATCACTGGATGACCTGAAAGAACCTGCGAATCCTGCTATAAAAGAATAGGGAGTTATCGTGGTTGTTTCTGGGAACCGCCCCAGCAAAATATAAATAATAAAAATAAATTAACGACCGATTAACATGCTAAACTTTAACCAACTTTATTCTCGCATTGCATTCGGGATAGACTCTTACGAACAACGGTTCGCCTGCATTTATGCTACCAGCATTAACAAAACAACATATCTCTACAAATGTTCAGAACAGATCCATCTTCAAATACATATATTTCTCTTCATGTTTCCATTCTCCTCTCTGCCTAGGCCTACTGTTTGCTTTCCTTTACTATCTTCCTCTATCTAACGTCTATCTTCATTCGGGGCATGTGTAGAGTGCTATGCGTGCAGTGTGTTCATTACGGTTGGTCGTGTGTGTGCTCAGACGCGGCTGTCAGCGCAAGCGCTTGGGCTAAGGACAGCCACGTGAAATCTGTATTGGCACGCTACTTACTGTTAGTTCTTCGGTAGCGGCGGGAACTGAGCCATGCGCATGGACTTATCTGCTAATCATGCATGATTACTCACGGTTTGCTTTGCTTGGGGTGGAGGGAATTACGGAAATCACCACGGTCGTTCATTCGATGAAGACGCGTTGATTGATGTTCGCGTCGATGACGTTGACGCAGATGATTCCCTCCGGTCTGTGGGCTTCACGCGGCGGCGATGAACGGGTACGGTCGTCGCGGCGATGAACTGTCGACGATTGGCGCAATTTCGCGATGAATCCGGGTATCTGCTAGCCTTGCCTAGGGCGCGATGAATGTTCGCAACCCCTCTTCCGGTTGACGAACTTCCGGGAAAACCCTCGTAGCTGACGGTGGGGTCAGAAGCGATCGTTGACTTTTGGTGTGATGTGTACGGCTCCGCAGAATGCCACAAACCTGGTTCAATCACGTGGTGTCGTACGACGACACGATTAACACACACAAATTGCACATAAATTTGACCAACTAATTACCTGCACAATTTTAACCACACGCACGAAGCTGCTAATAACTTTACGCAATATAACGTTGCACTCAACAAGTTACACTCAACAAATCTAAACAGGAAAGACTTAATTAAAATTAATCAAAGACAAGCATGCTAATATAAACCTTTAACAACACATCACGGCGCGACACTTAAAATCGATCACTCCTGCCTCTTCCACTAGCCAGAACGAAGTGATCGATCGAGGTCAATTTTTCCTCAGATCAAGGTGCGCATTATTAATTAGTTTCGCAATCATAACCTTCGGGAAATCCGGAGCGGAAATCCGAAGGTTGAATAATTCCCACGCTCGCGAAACGACCAAGGTTAAAGGGAGGGGGATTAGTCTTCGCCGAAAGGCTTACATCAAACGGCTCGCTAAATCTGAGAGAGTGGATCCAAGTTCAATATCCCCTGAATGCATTCCTCCGGGGGTCATTGGACAGCGACGAGCGTGCAAATTTCATATTTGCTGTTATCGCTTTTCCCTTTTGGGCGGTTAAAGCATGTGCGAGTTGGCTAGGGTAGGAACTCATTTAAATGACTGTCTGTGGGACGCTACTCGTGAATATGAACAAGATTCATGCAGTGGGTGAACTTTCCAGTACTAGACTGGTTCAAACTAATCTAATAATACGGATAATTTATACTGAAGATAATAATACGAATACATTTAACGAACGGACATGCTCGTTACAAAAATGACTTTAACGAAAATGATATTTCCCGAAAATGATACTTCTCGATACACATATCCAAGAATATGACATTTCCCTGAATGAAGCTGGTCATTAACATAACACTATTTGGCCTAAGGTCATTCGACATGAAAGCATTTGAGATAATTATGAACAGCATCAGTAAAATCTTTCATAGAAAGCATGCATTTGGGTATAAAGCAATGGTTATTGTTACCCTTCATCGGAATCATGGTTTGCCCAGCGAAAAGCAATGAATAATGTGTTTCCTTCTGAATGGTGGATGTGACTGCTTCTTTAAATGTAGGCATTTGCCCGGAATAAGGCAATGGTGGGTGTGATCCCTTCTTTAAAAATATGCGTTTGCCCGGAATAATGCATCGGTTGAGGTTTTTCCTTCTTTAGAAATAGACGTTTGCTCGGAATATGGCTATTCAAACCCACGATCCCTTTTTTCAGTCAGTGTTTCTAAAAGCCTTCTTTTAATCAAATGATTAGGTATCAATAAGTAAACACAAGCCCAAGTCCTGGTGTTAGGTGGGACACTAAACAGACCTGTCACGACGGCCCTCCGACGAGACAGGAGGTTTGCGCAGGCCCAATAAGCCGCCTAGAAAACCAATCATTACGAACAATATAAGAGATAATGCGACTCGATATAATCGGCAAAGACCTAGGCGACGAATAAAGGATCACGATTGGAAGCTTGGAACATGGAACTGCAAGTCGCTAGGTTTCGCAGGTTGCGACAGGATGATCTACGATGAATTACATCCCCGCAACTTCGACGTCGTGGCGCTGCAGGAGATTTGCTGGACAGGACAGAAAGTGTGGAAAAGCGGGCATCGAGCGGCTACCTTCTACCAAAGCTGTGGCACCACCAACGAGCTGGGAACCGGCTTCATAGTGCTGGGTAAGATGCGCCAACGCGTGATTGGGTGGCAGCCAATCAACGCAAGGATGTGCAAGCTGAGGATTAAAGGCCGTTTCTTCAACTATAGCATCATCAACGTGCACTGCCCACACGAAGGGAGACCCGACGACGAGAAAGAAGCGTTCTACGCACAGCTGGAGCAGACATACGATGGATGCCCACTGCGGGACGTTAAAATCGCCATCGGTGACATGAACGCACATGTAGGAAGGAAAAAATGTATAGACCGGTCATCCGACCGGATAGCCTGCACACCGTATCGAATGACAACGGCCAACGATGCATAAACTTCGCAGCCTCCCGCGGAATGGTAGTCCGAAGCACCTTCTTTCCCCGCAAAAATATCCACAAGGCCACATGGAGATCACCTAACCAAGAAACGGAAAACCAAATCGATCACATTCTAATCGACGGTAAATTCTTCTCCGACATCACGAATGTCCGCACTTACCGCAGTGCGAATATTGAATCCGACCACTACCTCGTTGCAGTATGCCTGCGCTCAAAACTCTCGACGGTGTACAACACGCGTCGAAGTCGGACGCCGCGGCTTAACATTGGGCGGCTACAAGACGGTAGACTAGCCCAAGAATACGCGCAGCAGCTGGAAGTGGCACTTCCAACGGAAGAGCAGCTAGGCGCAGCGTCTCTTGAAGATGGCTGGAGAGATATTCGATCCGCCATTAGTAGCACCGCAACCACTGCACTAGGATCAGAGAAACGACTGGTATGACGGCGAATGTGAGCAGTTAGTAGAAGAGAAGAATGCAGCATGGGCGAGATTGCTGCAACACCGCACGAGGGCGAACGAGGCACGATATAAACAGGCGCGGAACAGACAAAACTCGATTTTCCGGAGGAAAAAGCGCCAGCAGGAAGATCGAGACCGTGAAGAAACGGAGCAACTGTACCGCGCTAATAACACACGAAAGTTCTATGAGAAGTTAAACCGTTCACGTAAGGGCCACGTGCCACAGCCTGATATGTGTAAGGACATAAACGGGAACCTTCTTACGAACGAGCGTGAGGTGATCCAAAGGTGGCGGCAGCACTACGAAGAGCACCTGAATGGCGATGTGGCAGACGAAGATGGCGGTATGGTGATGGACCTGGGAGAACGCGCGCAAGACATAATTCTACCGGCTCCGGATCTCCAGGAAATCCAGGAGGAGATTGGCCGGCTGAAGAACAACAAAGCCCCTGGGGTTGACCAACTACCAGGAGAGCTATTTAAACACGGTGGTGAGGCACTGGCTAGAGCGCTGCACTGGGTCATTACCAAGATTTGGGAGGAGGAAGTTTTGCCGCAGGAGTGGATGGAAGGTGTCGTGTGTCCCATCTACAAAAAGGGCGATAAGCTGGATTGTAGCAACTACCGCGCAATCACATTGCTGAACGCCGCCTACAAGGTACTCTCCCAAATTTTATGCCGTCGACTAGCACCAACTGTAAGGGAGTTCGTGGGGCAGTACCAGGCGGGTTTTATGGGCGAACGCTCCACCACGGACCAGGTGTTCGCCATTCGCCAAGTACTGCAGAAATGCCGCGAATACAACGTGCCCACACATCATCTATTCATCGACTTCAAAGCCGCATATGATACAATCGATCGGGACCAGCTATGGCAGCTAATGCACGAACACGGTTTTCCGGATAAACTGACACGGTTGATCAAAGCGACGGTGGATCGGGTGATGTGCGTAGTTCGAGTTTCAGGGGCATTCTCGAGTCCCTTCGAAACCCGCAGAGGGTTACGGCAAGGTGATGGTCTTTCGTGTTTGCTATTCAACATCGCTTTGGAAGGGGTAATACGAAGAGCAGGTATTAACACGAGTGGTACAATTTTCAATAAGTCCGTCCAGCTATTTGGTTTCGCCGACGACATAGATATTATGGCACGTAACTTTGAGAAGATGGAGGAAGCCTACATCAGACTGAAGAGGGAAGCTAAGCGGATCGGACTAGTCATCAACACGTCGAAGACGAAGTACATAATAGGTAGAGGTTCAAGAGAAGACAATGTGAGCCACCCACCGCGAGTTTGCATCGGTGGTGACGAAATCGAGGTGGTAGAAGAATTTGTGTACTTGGGCTCACTGGTGACTGCCGAAAATGACACCAGCAGAGAAATTCGGAGACGCATAGTGGCTGGAAATCGTACGTACTTTGGACTCCGCAAGACGCTCCGATCGAATAGAGTTCGCCGCCGTACCAAACTGACAATCTACAAAACGCTAATTAGACCGGTAGTCCTCTACGGACACGAGACCTGGACGATGCTCGTGGAGGACCAACGCGCACTTGGAGTTTTCGAAAGGAAAGTGCTGCGTACCATCTATGGTGGGGTGCAGATGGCGGACGGTACGTGGAGGAGGCGAATGAACCACGAATTGCATCAGCTGTTGGGAGAACCATCCATCGTTCACACCGCGAAAATCGGACGACTGCGATGGGCCGGGCACGTAGCCAGAATGTCGGACAGTAACCCGGTGAAAATGGTTCTCGACAACGATCCGACGGGCACAAGAAGGCGAGGTGCGCAGCGGGCAAGGTGGATCGATCAGGTGGAAGATGACTTGCGGACCCTCCGTAGACTGCGTGGTTGGCGACGTGTAGCCATGGACCGAGCCGAATGGAGAAGACTCTTATATACCGCACAGGCCACTTCGGCCTTAGTCTGAATAAATAATAATAATAAGTAAACACAACTACCCTGTTGATCAATTGGTTTTATCATTTTCCGATTGTGAAAAAAAAAACTGCGGACCAAACTGGCAATTCCGAGCAAGGCCGGGTACATAAAGCTAGTCCTTGATAAATTACGGAAGTATAACTTGCAGACACATCATCTGTTTATTGATTTCAAGGCGGCGTACGATTCAGTGAAACGGAATGAATTATGGCAAATTATGCTAGAACATGGCGAAACTGATACGGCTGATTCGTATAACGTTGGACGGATCGAAATCAAATGTAAGGGTTGCGGATGAAATATCGACGTCATTTGTTACCTTAGATTGAAAGCAGGGTGATGCACTCTACTGTTCAATATGACGCTCGAGGGAGCGATTAGGAGAGCTGGTGTGCAAAGAAGCGGTACCATTATCACAAGATCGCATATGCTCCTGGGATTTGCGGACGATATCGATATTATCCGAATTGATCGCCGTGCTGTGGAAGAGGATTTTGTCCCTTTTGAGAGGGAGACAGCGAGGATTGGACTCACGATCAATACCAGCAAAACGAAGTATATGGTCGCTGGCAATCAACGTAGGTTCCTTAGTGGTGGTGGTACCGAAATGGTGCTGGATGGTGAAAAGTTTGAAGTGGTAGAAGAATTTGTGTATCTTGGAACATTAGTGACGTGCGATAATGAGATTACCCGCGAGGTGAAAAGGCGTATTGCAGCTGCATATCGGACTTATTACGGACTTCGTAACCAGCTTAAGTCTCGTAATCTGCAAACGAAAACAAAACTCGCGCTGTATATTACTCTGATTCTTCCGGTGGCTTTATACGGCCATGAAACATGGACGTTAAAGGAGGCTGATCGGAGAGCTTTCGGAATGTTTGAGCGTAAGGTGCTGCGGACAATACTCGGCGGTAAACAAAAGAACGGTATCTGGCGGCGTCGCATGAATCACGATTTGTACCAGGTATATAAAGGGCTGGATATTATTAACCTTATACAACACGGCAGACTACGGTGAGCTGGTCACGTTGTTCGTATGCTGGAAGAACGTCAAGCGAAGATAATATTTAGTAGAGAACCCGGAAGAGGCCGCAGGCTTCGTGGAAGGCCGCGTACACGATGGCTTTTTGCAGTTGAAGAGGACCTGAGGACGCTCAATGTTCAGGGCGACTGGAAGCGATTGGCCCACGATCGAGTCCAGTGGAGAGGATACTCCATTCGGCGTAGGTTCATCGAAGAGCTGTAGCCCATCAAGTATCAAGTAAGTATAATACTGCATTTAATATTCTTGAAGCTGAATGACTATTTCGCTAGCAATAGAGTTTTAGTATTAATAGAAGTAGACTATGATAAATCGCCTTGTTCTCGTTTATTTGCTACAAGACGAACTATCGAAATTTGCCTTAGGTGGATTTTTTATACAACAGTCAATATGTTTGAGTTGATCGAATGGCTGTACTCTATATCGATTTCATTACGAGCTTTATTAATGGTTTATTACGAATGTTCAAATTTTCCAATAAATTCTCACTTTCATATAGTATACCCCATTAGGCATAAATATATTAGGCATAACGAGACTCCAGAAAAAGGGCTCACCTTCGACCGAAAATACGAAGACATCTTCCTGGAACAAAGTTGAACGTTGCGCCAAAAGTTGCTGTTGTGAATTATTAGCGTGACGACAAATATGTCAACTTCGTGCTACCAAAACACCCCATTAAATACTCGCCCAACAAAAAAATCCTTGCTTTACAATGGTATGGAAATGCTAAAATCATCTTCCAAACTTAGACGTGATGATAGAATTAGAGGCGAATGTATTGATTTGATAGTTCCGTTAGGATACGGAAGCATGTTTTACAGAAGTCGATTAGAAATGCTTGTGATGGTATAAATCGCACGACTCTCCTTCTGCCAAACTCCCTTTATGAAGGGGGAGGGAAGAATATCAGTGTGTAATCATTGTAAATCGTTTAACTTCACGTAGAAGTAATACACTCATATCATTAAACGCAACGCAATGCTTCCAGTTAACGAAGAACGAGGCAGACGATTTTTTGACATACACTGGGTCCGTCGACAACAGATGTGAAACTTTCGAGCTCAACAAAATCACGGCGGATCAATTCAAGAAACTGATTTTCACTTGTGAACTGAGATCATCAAAAGACACATAAAAAAGCACGAGAAATTTGTATTCTAATCTTTCTTAGAAGAACTGAGTTTCTAAAACCATTATTTGGCAATGTTTTAGATCAAATACTGCAGCACAATTTTTCTATTGAACAAGGACGCCACATAGTAGACTGTTCAAACTGTTTTCTTTTAGCAGCCCACCGATAAACTCGTAGTTGGTTGGGACAGCTTTAGCTGTAATAAATTTATTATAAGTTCATTTAATTAGCCTTACAATTTCAGTTTACTTACAATTTTAACAGTATCTCTTACTAATCCTCTAGGTTTAACTTTTTTAGAATAGGTGTTGGTATTGCAACTAGAGAAATAAATTCAGTTTTATAATAACAAGTTTTAGGTAGTGGGTAATAATAATAATAGTTTTAAGGTAATTTAATTTTAAGGTTTTACACTTACATATTGAATATTGTAGTAAATTCTCAAATATTTCGGAATACTATTAATAACTGGAAAATTACTGGCCGATCGAGTACAATAATCTATAAATACCAAATTTGCATAGTCACTGACGTTCTGCTTCATGTGACATCTATGCCAGTTCGTCATTCGATGACGTTTTCCACTGCGTAGCTGTTGAACACATTATATGCCCTGCAGTTCACTATTAACGGTTGAGCGCCGACCGGTTCTCGTCGTCACAGTAGACCATAATTTTATTATTTTCATAGCACATTTTGAACACAATAGTTCTTTTTCATATGGAATTATAATTCTCTTTTCTCTCTCTCTCTTTCTATATATATATATATATATATATATATATATATATATATATATATATATATATATATATATATATATATATATATATATATATATATATATATATATATATATATATATATATATATATATATATATATATATATATATATATATATATATATATATATATATATATATATATATATATATATATATATATATATATATATATATATATATATATATATATATATATATATATATATATATCAATTGATAATGGAAAGATCGATATATGTTAATTTTTGTTTGTGTACTTAAGTTATAGGAAACATGTTATTACAAAACTGTAAAAAAATGAAAATCGTTCTAAAGAACCAATTTTTCTTCTAGATAAATTATTTACGCGACAAATTGTATCAGAAAAATGATCAATTTTTGACGAGACAAAGCTCGCCGGGTCAGCTAGTTTCATATAAAAATATCCGCATTCGGCTGATATTTGACATAGTTAGATCGTTTGAAAAACAGATATTTCTTTAAAAAGAAGAAATTTCTTTCAATATCTGCATATTAACAGCATTTGAAGCTGATTTCAAGAAATATGATTTTCCACCAAGTTTTCATATTTTTATGCTGAAGAGATTAATCACAATAGATTGTAAATCGGATGAAAGTTGCCAAAGCCATGATTATTTTTATGCAAGTCTGAACTTGATAGTCAAAAAATCACCTTGAAGGTCTTTGCGCGACCTCTAAACTTCAATATTTTGGCCTCAAATTCTGATGCTACTCTTTTTTTGCTATAAAAAAAGCTTTTAACCACACGAATTCTATGTTTCGGAAACATTCGAAAAATAAGCCGCACCCTAGGCTTTGAAATTAAAACAACAAAAAATCAAAAACAAACGCGGAGTTTCTGCCGCTTTTTTTCTGCGGGTGGAGCATAATTACACCAAAAGTAATTATGTTTTAATTGCTAATTGCAAATCATCACATAATATAAGGGGAATACAAATAGAAGGGATCGCTTCTCAAGGTGCGTATTGAACTATCTACAATAATCAAGTCAATCAGAGTGCTTCAATTTAAATATTTAGTTAATAAATAGCTGTACGGATTTTAATGCTTTGATTCCACCTTGGACGGATTTCGATTCGGGAGTAAAGCTTTGTACACAAAATACGTAACGCTTGAGGGGGAGGGATGGGGGTTGAGCAACCGTTACTTATTGTGACACAGAGGGAGGGGGAGTTTATGAATCGTTACGTAACAAAATAACCAAATTAAAAAAAATCTAAATTCAGATACGCAATTTTCTTTAATACAATGTCTTGCTTAAGATGAGGATAAAAAATGAAAAAAAAACCCCAAACTTGAACTATTTTTTGTGATGTTTTTTATAACAACTGGGCAATAGTGAGGGTGTTGTCTCGGTGAGCGTTAGGTAAGTAAGGGGGAGGGTCATGGATCGTCACGCTACTCTGAGGTGTGACGTACTTTGTGGATGGCCCCAAAGCCTAGTTGTTATTTTATCATGTTTTTCGAAGTTTTGGTAAATGTGAAAGACTTCAAAATCAAAAGCAGAAACCTTCATGCTGCTGTGTAAATAACATGCTGTTTGAGTGTACGGAATTTGATGCCCCACGGTATTTATCGTGCGTTAGTGCTGCTTAAAAGCCGTTTGTAACGAATTATTTGGCCACGCTCACGCAAAAGTATCAAACATGAATTGACTTCTCCAAAACCAGAATCAGCAATACTAATGTCACTGTGTAGGATGTGTAAAATAAAAGGTGGATGGTAATTCAGTTGCAGTGAAACTATCACAAACACTTTGAGAGGAATACTGCGGAATCACGCACACTTCTATTCATTTGGAGAAGTCAATAAGAGCGGGTGCGACTCCCACAAGCGAAAAAAAAATATATATATATTTTCATTTTGTTTGCGTTCTGTATTTTTCTTTTTCATGGAACTCAATTTTGTTTTTTGTTTTTGCTAATTTGATTTCGTTCAGGATCAAACTGTCGTAGAGATTCAGCTTAAATTAGCCGTTGACTTTGACATCTGATCCATTTCCTAGTTGAGTATTTATATTGCAAGAAATGGATCATAATCCAAAGAATCTCGATTTAGATCTGGCATCAAACAGAGACTCACGAAGGTTGCGAATGATTTAGAAGATGGCAAATGACAACATGAATGAAAACTACATTTATTATTTTGCATGATGTCTGCGATTCTTAACAAGCCAGCATGTTGAAAATGAGATAAAGTAAAATATAAGTTTTCATATGAATATGAATCGTCAGCTATAATAAATGTACATCTGATCATTTCATTTAATCCGCTAAACTAATTGTTACATTTTCTGCATAGCATATCTATTTCAAAACTCATATGTTCTTATTCATCGACTGTGAGAGAGTGAAACAGATAGGTAATGATTCTCAGACTTTTATTGTTGATTCTTTGAAAACGTCTTTAATGATAGCTCTCAAACGACTTTGATAGTTTTCATATTCGGCTTAGATACACAAGGTTTATAAGCTCTAAAACGAAGAGATGTATACCGATTTACGGCCTATTAATGCTACTAGCGGGGTTTATAATGCCAATTAGCATTTTGAAAGCATATATACCGTCGTGCGAGGCTTCTTTTGAAAAATCGGGGGCTACTTTGGACATTTTGAAACAAGAATTATAACGTAAACTACTCTCAAATTGCCATTGTCACCATTCGGGTGTCTTGTTAATAGTTGGATGGCAACTTTCTGTTTCGAATTTGGTATTATTTACTTTTAGTTTCTTTAGAAAATCAAAAATCCAAAGTAGCCCCCGGAATCAAAAGAAGCCCCGCTCGACGGTACAGCATTAAAAAGCTAATATATGGTTTAAATAAAGCTTTGCCCTGGGACACTATTTGGATTTGATAGCAAATCACAAGCTACATTCAGCTGATTCTCTATAAGGAAGACTGGGGAGACTTGATCCCCTTTTCTGATTTCCGATGTATCACAGCCAAAAATAAATAAATATACGCGATATCCACACATACTCTCTAAAAAATATAGTATTTAGCTTTACTGATGTAAGACAGTAATTAAATTATTGTTGTTATTGATACACAATCGATTTTTTGGAGTGCTGCCAAAAATCCACTTTTAAAATATTCGGGGGAATTGATCCCTCTCCAAGAACTTGCTTTGAGAAAATAAGAAAGGTACCCTCATATTTTTTAAATATTTTTCCTTCAAAATACGCGGAATTTTCGAATTGCTGTGCGTATACATGAACAAATTTTGCTATTGAATTCCACAGCACATGCAATTTTTAAATTTGGGGAGACTTGATCCTCTTTATATGATATCTACGCACTAAATAATTTTTCCTGACAACTTTCCATCAAATCTGTCAAATCTACAAAAAATTAGAAGCCTGAGAACAGATTTATATTTTTTGAATTTTTTCGACAAATTTTTGTATGGGTGACTAATGGGGGATCAAGTGTCCCCATATTGAGGCAATAACTTCAAATCCAAATATCCTAAAACTTTGATGAAATGTTGACATTTTCTTCGGTACAGATCATTAAACATATTCATGGCTTTGTGCTGTGAAAAAATGAAAGCATTTGATCATTGTTATGAAAAGTTGTTCAAATTTTGCGTGGCCTATAAAAAAACCTTTAGGAAGGTCAAAACATACAAACCGCCCTGCAGAATAAATAAGGTTGTCAATCCAAAAAATAACTCACCATATAAAGATCATTTGTCCCAAGGATCTATACTAAAAAAATACGCTAGAACAAAACTACTTTAGTTCTCGATAAAACAGGGGGTGATCAAGTCTCCCCGGGGATCAAATCTCCCCACCTTCCCCTACAGTTTCGTAAATTATGTTGCTCTAATGCTCATGCTTATGCACAATGTTCATGTCTCAATATATTATAATTGACCAACATTTTACAGCAGTCATTTCTCAAGGTAATCTTTTTACAAATCGAAATCGTGAAATATGAATACCACTCGTTGTTCAAAGTACACACCACACTTTTCCAAGCATGTGTAGACCAGCTGATCGACTTTTATTGGTTCATCGCAGTGTATCTTCGAACGCTTCAATACTCCGCTAGATATCGTGAATCTTGCTGCATAATACATCTCAGTAAAGTACAGTAGATAATACATCTCACTAAAAATAATCAATCTTCGACGGTTTGCTTTGACTCGCCGAAACGCGTCCATCAGACCAAGGAATGATGATCGCATAAGAAAAATCAGACGCATCATCATCATCAACATCATCACCAATCGTATACGCTAAACATGTGTTTGATCATCGCCCAACACGTCGTCGGTTGGGTCACCACCCACCCCGACATGCTTTCCCCCTTTGTTACAAAATAGAAAATCGAAAATACATCCATTAGTTCGGCCCGAGGAAAAGTCATTGATCCCCGTGTGACTTTTGCACCGATCAATCAGTAAGCAAGAAAACATCGTAGTGTTGAAACCATTCTATCATTTATCACTCGTGTAGACGCCACCGTATCGAAATCAGTATTATATTGACAAGCTCAAAACCGTTTCGTTGGATTTCCTCGATCGCCAAAACCGTTGATCACCATAATCTCAAGGTAAGCAAAGCTCGGTCTGTATTCTGGAGGGTTTTGGAAGATTTTTTCACTAGTGGCAATTATATCGATCCAAAATGGGTGTGAATAACGGACTTAATCACGTCAGTGGATAACAGTGAAATGATCGAATATTATTTAATTGAATCAATTAACGCCTTGAGTGTATTTATAGGACACTGAGATAATATGGGTTAAGGAGTGTAGTGACCAACTTATAAGCCATATCTCACAGTTTATCCATTTCTGTTATTCTCTGCCCGGGAATTTGATGCCTGTTTTTAAGCTTTTCTCTCATAATGCCCCTTGGTGTCTTTCGAATAGACCTCCGAAGTATTCGCAAAAATGTCAATTTTCAAATTTAAAGAGCCGTGCATTATCGTGTATGTATCGACTAGGTACTAGCAATTAGAGAGTGTGAACTCAATGTTTCAATCAATTCACGATTCGAAACATATGTAATAATATCAATATTAAAACATTTAATCCAAACTGCTCGATGTACTTTCTTTAATCAATTCCAATATACTGAGCTGAGAATAAAATCAATGCCTGGACCCAGGATTCCCTCCCCCCCGTAACATTTTGATTTGCTGGTTTTATGGTAGACACGAAGAGCACATTATGGTAGGGTTTTGAAGACCCTCATAAAACTAAAAATGTTACCACGATAACATAACTCGATATAAGGAAGTTTTTTCCTCGATATAACGTATTTTTTTTGCCTTTCTCGTATACTAAGTATACGTAAAGGCTATATGATCGCTCCAAAAACAAACTTTTTATAGAAGGCCCGGAGACCCATAGTGTTATATACCGATCGACTCAGCTCGACGAATTGAGGTGATGTCTGTGTGTATGTGTGTGTGTGTGTGTGTGTGTGTATGTGTGTGTGTCTGTGCGCACCAACCCAAAAAAAAATGTCACTCATTTTTAAGGTACTTATCCTTAACCGATTTACTTGCAACAGGTTGCATTCGACGCAGGATACTCTACCATTGTTTCCTATTGAAAATTGGTAAGATCGGACTATGGGCTCGGAAGTTATAGCCAAAATACCACGTTTTTTATAGAAAAAATTAGTAAAAAAATGTCACTCATTTTTCAGGCACTTATCCTTAACCGATTTACTCGCAACAAGTTGCATTCGCGGCAGGATACTTTACCATTGTTTCCTATTGAAAATTGGTCAGATCGGACTATGGTCTCGGAAGTTATGGCTAAAACACCACTTTTTAGTAGAAAAATTGAGTAAAAAAATGTCACTCATTTTCAGACACATATCCTTAACCGATTTGCTTGCAACATGTTGCGTTCGACGCAGAATACTCTCATATTGTTTCCTATTGAAAATTGGCCAAATCAGACTATGGACTCAAAAGCAATGGTCAAAATATTATTTTTCATAATGCAAGAGAAAGGCACCATCACCGCTAGGTGGATTAATCAGGGTTTTTAATAATAATTTTAATTTTAATCATTATTACAAACGGACTTCCTCGAATGAAAATAAGTGCCCGTGAGTGCCCATTGGTGGCTGTGAGTGCCCATGAGTTGGATTGGAATACAGGTTGGCAACGATAAGATGATACCTAACTGGATACATGGTTTTCTGGTTCTCTGTTGCATATTGTTTTCGCTATTCTTTCTTCCGACATTCACTCTAAGTGACCAGCCCACTGAAGTCTGTCGTATTTTATTCGATTCACAATATTTTCTTCTTTGTATACTTTATACAGCTCATAATTCATGCGTCTGCGCCACACACCATTTTCTAGTTTTCCTCCGAGAATCATACGCAACACTTTTTGCTCGAAAGCCCCGAAAGCTCTCCAGTCTACCTCTGTTTACGACCTTGCTTCATGTCCATAAAGGGCCACTGGTACAATCAGAGGTTTTGTATAGATCACATTTCGTTTCCGTCTGCACAGGGAATCAATAATCAAGCAGCGCCTAACAATATATCCTTTTTCATCAACTGCGTTTGTTACTGACAAACGCACCTTGCAACAAGCCTTTGTCAGAACCTGAACACAATATGGCAAGGATCATTTGCCTTGTATGCTCTGATATTTCCGAGAATACGAGGCTATTTTTGTAATCAGCGTTAGATTCTCGAATATTTCCATGAAAGTAGAAACTACGATTGCTACGTTGCTGATGAAGAATGTGTGTAGCCGCCGGACATTCTTAATACTCACTCTCTTCTAATGTCAACGTGTACTATATCCACGTTGAAGTGTTGGCTTGACAAATGGGTTGTGAGTGATTTGGCTATTTGGGAATTTCGAGCTCATTCAGTAGCCGTTAGGTTGCGAAGGCCGACGGAGTTCCTTCGTAGCTTAGTTGGTTAAAGCACCAGTCCCGAGAAGCACACTTATCACATATCAGTTACTGTAACTCGTATGCAACCAAACCCAGTCACATTAGAGCGGCTGCAACCAAATCGAACTGAACTGTGCTACTGGGGAGTCTGGCGTACTGTAGGGTCGTGGGTTCGAGTCCCATCGAAGGGAAATTGGTTACCTCCAATACATTTTTCAAATCAATACCTTCCGCATAATGTACATATTCACATATGAGTTTTCATAACATTGTAAATTCATGTCCAAGTCGGGTGGTTCAATCGCCGGAATGACAATTAACTTTGATTGAACTACATTTTTCCTTTTACTTTTTGGATTTAAATGTAAATTAACAAAACTCACCAGTTGATTATTTGAGCTCGAAAAACGATAAGATTTCTGAAAACATAATGTTGTTTTGCCTTTCTCGTACACCAAAGTGCAACGAAAAGACTACATACATATTCACTTCAAAGACGATTTTGTGATAGAAGACTCGGAGACCCATAGTGTTATATACCAGTTGACTCAGATCGACGAATTAAGATGATGTCTGTCTGTATGTGTGTGTGTGTGCATGTGTGTGTGTATGTATGTGCGCACAATAAAACTCACTCATCACTCAGGCACGTATCTTGATGCGATTTGTTTGCATTCGACAACAGGGAATCCTGTCCCATTATTTCTCATTGAAAATTGGCCAGATCGGACTATGAGATCAAAAGTGATGGCCAAAATAGGATTTCTGAACGAAAAATTCGATTTCTGTACAAAAAACACGCTTAGAAAATCTCACTCAAGTCTTCTTGGTATATATAATGCACGAGATATATAATGCTGAGTGTCTGTACTCTATGTTAGGAGCGGCTCACAACAGCTTCTGTTCTCCATGTTTGGGGCGGCTGATCATCGTCCGACTGCCAGCGAGGGACTCTGCAAGCCAGCCTTTAAAAAAACATAAGCAACGAACAATCAACAAGAGAGTACGGGCCGGAAACATCGGCGAAGACCACCACGACGAAAAGGGATTAGCGATTGATAACACAGTTTGTGGAACTGCAAATCTCTCAACTTCATCGGGAGCACACGCATACTCGCCAATGTGCTCAAGAACCGTGGATTCGGCATCGTAGCGTTGCAGGAGGAAGGGATCAATGGATTGGTGCGAGCATTTAGCGTTTTTTTGTAACTGATTTTATTTGCTAATTATCTAATACATGCATTCATCTCTTAGACTAGGTGTTCCGTGTTTTCTTAACACTGTCATCCTTATTTGCTATGTTACATTTTTAGTTAGGGTAAACTGGGGTAAAACGCACCCCCGGGGCAAAACAACCTTTTGGCATTTTTGGGCGGTGTTTCAGACATATTTTCAGGAATGTTTACTGCTGGACTGGTAGTTCAAGATCCGAACTACATGCGCTGTAGCAAATATGCACGAAAAGTTGCTGAAAATGTCCTCAAAAACGTCAAAAGGTCGTTTTGCCCCGGGGGTGCATATTACCCCAGTTTCCCCTATTGTTAATAAATTTAAATTGCCTCTGGCAGTTAAGATTTTTCCTCTGGTTGAATTGAACCATGTAGGAATTACAATGTTTTCTTACTTAAACTAAACTTAACCTAATTTATACTAAGGGTACAAGGAGCTAATCGTTGCAATAGAAGATTGCAACGATTTTTGTCTAAAATTGGAAATTATTTTGTTGGACATTTGTTGCAATGTCTCAATATTAGAAATTCTATGAAGTTCATTGGTACTATACCACGGAGGCAACTTCAGAATCATTTTCAAAATTTTATTTTGAATTCTCTGAAGTGCCTTCTTTCTGGTGTTGCAGCAACTAGTCCATATTGGCACAGCATACAACATGGCAGGTTTAAAAATTTGTTCGTAAATCAAAAGTTTGTTCTTAAGACAAAGTTTTGATTCTCTGTTGATAAGTGGATATAGACACTTAATATATTTGTTACATTTGGCTTGAAGGCCTTCAATGCGATTTTAAAAGTTAATTTATGGTCTAGCTGAAGACCTCAATATTTGGCTTCGCTAGACCAATTAATTGGAGCCCCATTCATAGTGACAATATGTCTGCTAGAAGGTTTCAAAAAAGAAGCTCTCGGCTTATGTGGGAAAATTATAAGCTGAGTTTTGGAAGCATTCGAGGAAATTTTCCATTTTCGCAAGTAAGTGGAGAAAATATCCAAACTTTTTTGCAATCTACTACAAATAACACGAAGGCTACGCCCTTTGGCTGAGAGACCTGTGTCATCTGCAAACAAAGATTTTTGACACCCTGGTGGTAAATCAGGTAAGTCAGAAGTAAAAATGTTATACAAAATGGGCCCCAGTATGCTGCCTTGGGGGACACCAGCCCTTACAGGAAATCTATCAGATTTGGAATTCTGATAGTTTACCTGCAGTGAGCGATCTGATAAATAATTTTGGATCAGTTTAATAATGTACAGAGGAAAGTTAAAATTCATCAATTTTACAATCAAACCTTCATGCCAAACACTGTCAAATGCTTTCTCTATATCAAGAAGAGCAACTCCAGTCGAATATCCTTCAGATTTGTTGAGTCGAATTAAAGTCGTAATACTTAATAACTGATGAGTGGTTAAATGCCCATGACGAAAACCAAATTGCTGATCAGCAAAATTAGAATTGTCATTGATTTGAACCATCATTCTATTTAAAATAATCTTTTCAAGCAGTTTGCTTATTGAAGAAAGCAAACTGATTGGGCGATACCTAGAAGCCACAGCTGGATTTTGTCCGGCTTCAAAATAGGAACAACTTTGGCGTTTTTCCATTTATCTGGGAAGTATGCCAATTGAAAACATTTGTTAAATAAATTAACCAAAAAGGATAAAGAGCTCTCAGGAAGTTTTTGATAAGTATGTAGAAAATACCATCATCACCTGGGGCTTTCACATTTTAGAATTTTCTAGAAATAAATCTCACTTCATCCGAATTAGTTCCCGACGAAGGGTCAAAACATTCTCTTGATTGAGAATGTCTTCGAAGCTCCGTGTAACCTGATCCTCAATTGGACTAGTGAGACCTAGACTAAAATTATGGGCACTCTCGAACTGCTGAGCAAGTTTTTGAGCCATTTGTTAATCAAATTTTATTTCCCTCTTTAAGCGCTGGAATTGGCTTTTGAGGTTTTTTAAGAATTTTTGTTAATTTCCAAAAGGGTTTCGAACTGGGATCCAATTTCGAGACATTATTCTCAAAGTTGGTATTTCTCAGAATAGCGAAACGCTTGGCGAAACGTTTTTTAATTTCATTTTGCAAATCTCGCCAAATAACTTTCAACGCGGGATCGCGAGTTCTTTGGTATTGCCTTCTTCTCACATTTTTAAGAAGGATCAGTAGCTGAAGATCATCGTCAATAATAATGGAGTTGAATTGAATTTCACATTAAGGAATGGCATTGCCTCTGGCTTCGACAATTAAATTTGTCAAAGACACGAGGGCATTATCAATATCACTTTTGGTATCGAGAGGAATATCAACATCAAAATTGCTATCGATATACGTTTTATATAAATCCCAATCAGCTCTATGATAATTAAAAATAGAGCTGATTGGATGGCTTCTTGTGAGATTTCAAATGTCACAGGAAGGTGATCAGAGTCAAAGACAGCATGAGTTACCAATTGGCCACACAGCTGACTTGAATCCATTAAAACCAAATCAATTGTCGAAGGATTTCGAGTGGATGAAAAACATGTTGGGCCATTGGGATATTGAATAGCATAATATCCCGCAGAACAATCTTCAAATAAAATTTTACCATTGGAATTGTTTTGAGCATTATTCCATGAACGGTGTTTGGCATTGAAGTCACCAATTATGAAAAATTTAGATTTGTAGCGAGTTAGAATTTGAAGATCAGCTTTCAACAAATTCTTTTGCTGCCCATTGCATTGAAAAGGCAAGTAGGCTGCAATGAAGGAAAATTGTCCAAAATTTGTTTCAACAGAAACTCCCAAGGTTTCAAAACTTTGGTTTCGTACGAAGAAAATAATTTATGTTTGATACGTCTATTGATGACAATGGCGACCCCACCACAGGCGCTGTCAAGATGATCATTTCTGTAGATAAAATAGTTTGGATCTCTTTTAATTTAGAGTCCTGGTTTAAAATATGTTTCAGTTATGATGGCAATATGCACATTATGAACTGATAGGAAGTTGAATAATTCATCTTCTTTACCCTTTAAAGAGCGGGCATTCCAAATTAAAATTTTCAAAGAATTATTTGGATCCATTAAAACGAAGCCCAATAACAATTCTTTGAGTAAATTTGATACCAACCTGAACTGCCCATGATCGCATATTTGTAACAATTGCATTTTTTGCGATTTTGAGTTAAGCTCATGAATTGTCTTCAAATTGTTAGTTCTTTCATCTAAGTTGGTAAAATCTGAAAGTTTATTCTAAAAATCTTGAAAACAACTACCAAGTTGTTTTGTAACATCGCGCGTAATGACCGCATAATTGTAACACTGGAAAATTATTTCATCGGTGCGCCATGTTCCTTGAACAAAAATTAGCACAATTGATTTGCACTCAAATATTAAGTGATGCAGATATAGCTGCCGATGATTTTAACTGCAAAAAGTGTTTGTGCAATTTTTAGAATTTATTTTGAAAATGAGTTAGATTTCCATACTTATGCATATCACAAACTTCATCGTTCAATTCTTCCATGCCTACTTTTGTCGATTGTTACAAATATGCGATCATGGGCAGTGAACTGCTTCAGTTTTGGTATTTTCTTTGAACATTGCATCAATCATGTGATGCAATTGTTCATTTAGAAAATCAAAGTCGGATGCAGACATGCTACCTGAGTCATCAAAACGAACGTTATTTCTCGTTGAAGAATGGGTATGAACATCATTCATCGTCGGTAAATTTTCAGAAATAAAATTTTGCTTGCCTGCAGCGATGCTAGCATAGAAGGGCGTGTTTGAAAATTAGAATTCGACGAACTGCTCGTTGCCCGGAGAGAGGTAGGAGCAAAATTTGTTCGTTGATTGTGGTGGGTATGAATAATTGCTCGACCGGCAAATGATTGCGGATTTTGAGCGTTTGAAATATGTTTATGTTTATGTATATGTTTATATATATGGCGAATCTGGGATCCTATTGGAATTTCCCGTCATCAATTTTGCACGGGAAGTCAACACTTTTTTGCGTGAAAAGCATTCCCAGAAATTGGATTTATGATTGCCCCCACAATTTGCACACTTAAATTTATTGGAATCTTCTCGCACAGGACAGGCGTCCTTGGCGTGAGAGGTTCCACCACAAATCATGCATTTAGCATCCATGGCATTTACAGCACTGAGTGGGGTTTTTGAAGTTTCCCCCTGGTCTGCGGAAATGTTCCCACGCAACACGGACATGGGACATAATACAGGCCTTTTCCAAACTTTTCATATTATTTAGTTCACTTTTGTTGAAGTGAACTAAACAAAATTCTTGAGAAATACCCCTCTGGGAAGTATCAGAGTGAGATTTAATTACTTGGATTGGTGCAAATCCAAGTAATTCAGAATTTTCTATTTTAATCTCATCCAGTGATTTGTCATCACTGGGGAGACCTTTCAAGACGACTTTGAACAATCGCTCAGTTTTGTCGTCGTATGTGAAGAATTTATGGCGCTTCTCAGTTAAATACTGAAGAAGACGTTTGCGATCGTCAAAGGATCCCGGCAAAACGCGGCAGTCACCCTTCCTAGCAATCTGAAATGAAACCTTGATCCCCTGAAGGTTACTCAAAATCTCATTCCGAAAGCCAGGAAACTCGGCAACAGATACCACAATTGGCGGAATCCGTTGTTTCTTCGCATGAATCGAATCACCTGGGCTAAAGGTAGATTCGATTTGCTCAATTTCATCATTAATTAAATCGAACTGATTGCTCAGTTCGATAGGAGAGGAAATAATGTCAACATTAGATTTAGAAGGAATATCTGAATTCTCCAGCTTCCTTCTATTTTTTCCGCGCTTGGGCAGGACGGTCTTGAAACCTTGTTTCTTTGAAGGAAGTGGAGAATTCAGAGACTCCCCCTTCCTCTTGTTTTTGTTAATACTCATTGCTGAGCGTGGAGACGTGACCTTCTAAGAGGTTTTTCCCAGAACGGTGTCCCTGCAGGATTACCACCGCTTGTCGGAATTTTACTTCCGCAAACGGGTCCAACGTAAAACGAAGGCACGGGTCCTTGCAAAGATCGTAACGGGATCAGTGGGTACAAATAGCGCTGAGAAGCACTGTTGAAATTAAAATAGCTTCGGGTAGTATTAAAAACTTTAGCAAAGAGAGAAAATAGAACCGCACAGCACGAAAGCACGATGCGGTCTGTGAGCATTTAGCGGTAATCATACCATATACCAGTGCTGCGGCAACACACTCGAGCTGGGAACAGCTTTCATAGTGCATGGGCGATATGCAAAGGCGCCTGATCGGGTGATGGCCGATCAATGAGAGAAGGTGCCGGTTGAGGATCAAAGACCGGTTTTTCAACTTCAGAATAATCAACGTCCATAGCCCACACTCCGGAAGCACTGATGATGATAAGGACGCATTCTACGCGCAGCTGAAATGTGAGTACGACAGGTGCCCAAGCCACGACGTCAAAATCATCATAGGAGATTTGAACGCTCAGGTTGGCGAAGAGGAGGAGTTTAGATCGACTATTGGGAAGTTCAGCGCTCACCGGCTGACGACCGAAAACGGCCTACGACTAATTGATTTCACCGCCTCCAAGAATATGGCCATTCGCAGCACCTACTTCCAACACAGCCTCCCGTATCGGTACACCTGGAGATCGCCACTGCAGACAGAATCACAAATCGACCACGTTCTGATTGATGGACGGCACTTCTCCGACATTATCGACGTCAGGACATATCGTGGCGCAAACATCGATGTTTAAACTGCGTCCAAAATTATACGTCATCAACAATGTTCGGTACCGACGAAAGCCGCGGTACGACCTAGAGCGACTGAAGCAACCTGATGTCGCCACTGCATACGAGCTGCATCTCGAGGCAGTGTTGCCGGAAGAGGGTGAGCTCGATGGGGTTCCTCTTGAGACGCCGCCTGGAAGAAACGAAGTGCGAGGAGATGAAACAGCTGAGCCGTTCTCAAGAAACAAGCAAGTTCTATCAGAAGCTCAACGAATCCCGCAAAGACTTCGTGCCGCGAGCCGAAATGTGCCGGGATAAGGATGGGAGCATATTGACGGACGAACGTGTGGTGATCGAAAGGTGGAAGCAGCACTACGAGGAACATTTGAATGGCGCTGACAGTACAGGCAGTGAAAGTCAAGGCAGCGGAAGAGATGACAACATCAGTTCAGCGGACGATGGAAGCCAACCAGCCCCCACCTTGAGGGAAGTTAAGAATGCCATCCAACAGCTAAAGACCAACAAAGCAGCTGGTAAAGATGGTATCGGAGCTGAGCTCATCAAGATGGGCCAGGAAAAGCTGGCCACTTGCCTGCACAAACTGATAGTCAGAATCTGGGAAACTGAACAGGATCATATGCCCCATCTTCAAGAAAGGCGACAAGCTGGAGTGTGAGAACTTTCGAGCGATCACAAAGTGATATCCCAGATCACCTTCCGTTGTCTGTCACCATTTCAAGAATGCCGGACAGCAACCCTGCAAAGATGGTGTTCGCTTCCGATCCGGCAGGTACGAGACGGCGTGGAGCGCAGCGAGCGAGATGGGCAGACCAGGTGCAAAACGACTTGGCGAGCGTGGGGCGTATTCGAGGATGGAGAGATGCGGCCTCGAACCGTGTATTGTGGCGTCAAATTGTTGATTCAGTGTTATCTGTTTAGATGTAAACTAAATAAATGAAATGATTTGTGCGTGCCGGACAATCTCTTAGACAATTGTTAGACTGGGCAGACGCTCTTAGAAAGGTTACATCTGAGCTTCCGGAATATTGATACATCTGCAACTTTCTTGGATTCGCGAGTATCTCATTAGAGGAGCCTGGGAGACTTGATCTCCTTTTCTGATTTCTGATGTATCACAGCCAAAAATGAATAAACATACGCGATTTCCACACAGACTATCTGAGAAATATAGTATTTAACTTTACTGATTTACGATAGTCCTTAATTATTGTTGTTATTGATACACAATCGATTTTTTGGAGTGCTGTCAAAAATCAACTTTTAAAATATTCGGAGGAAATTGATCCCTCTCCGAAAATTTGCTTTGATAAAATTAGAATTTAAAATTAGGTGCCCTCAGATTTTTTAAATATATTTCTTCAAAAAACGCGGAATTTTTGAATTGCTGTTCATATACACGAACGTTGTTGTTGTTGGGTTCAACAGCACATGCAATTTTAAAATTAAGGGAGACTTGATCCCCTTTCTATGATATCTACGCAATAATAATTGCCAACCCTTCATCAAATCTGTCAAATCTACAAAAAAATAAAGCCTGAGAACAGATTTATATTTCATTGATTTTTTTTCCCCAAATTTGTGTATGGGTGATTAACCCTCTAAGACCCGGGACGAACGGATTTGTTTCAAATGGCTCGCATTCAGCACCTGATCGTCGGAATTCCTCGCGGTTTCGTTTGTGCTCAATGGGAATAGCTATATTTTTGCTCTAATACATTTTCAAATAAAAATTTTTGTTCAAGTCCGAGTTATTGCTAAAAATAAGTGTGCGCGGGGGTGTTTTTTCTATAATTCAAACATCTCTTCAATATTCTGGACGTGTTCATGCCCAAAATTTATCAAATCACCCATCAAACCAACCCAAAAAGATATTTGTTAAGATTTTTAGTCGATTCCGATGTTTTCACCATTTGAGTAGGGCAGGATTGACTGAATTCAGGGCCGCATTCAGGGGTTACAATGGTAGAGTATGGGCTAAAAATTCAATTACAATGAAATTTGCATGAGCATGCGGCTGCACAAATTTTACAAATCAGGAGTTTTATATATTTAATTTTCAATTAAAATTGACCTTCTGAAATTCTTATCAGGGCCGGATTTAGGAGCGAAAATGGGGAGGGCATGGGCCATATCACCAATTGCAATGAAACTGGGCATGCGACTGCTCAAACTTCATGAAAACACATCAGGAGCTCAAAGAACTCTGTTTGAATTTGAAATTGACCTTCTGTAATTTTGACCAGGGCCGGCTTCAGGGGTCTAAATGGGGAGAGCAAGGGCCATATCACCAATTGCAATGAAACTGGGCATGCGACTGCTCAAACTTCATGAAAACACATCAGGAGCACAAATAACTCTGTTTGAATTTGAAATTGATCTTCTGAAATTTCAACCAGGGCCGGATTTAGGAGTGAAAATGGGGAGGGCAGAGGCCATATCACCAATTGCAATGAAACAGGGCATGCGACTGCTCAAACTTCATGAAAACACATCAGGAGCACAAAGAACTCTGTTTGAATTTGAAATTGACCTTCTGAAATTTTGACCAGGGCCGGATTTAGGAGTGAAAATGGGGAGAGCAAGGGCCATATTCCCAATTGCAATGAAACTGGGCATGCGACTGCTCAAACTTCATGAAAACACATCAGGAGCACAAAGAACTCTGTTTGAATTTGAAATTGACCTTCTGAAATTTTGACCAGGGCCGGCTTCAGGGGTCCAAAAGGGAAGAGCAAGGGCCACGTCACCAAAAGCAATGAAACTGGGCATGCGACTGCTCAAACACCATGGAAATACATCAGGAGCTCAATGAAATCTGTTTCAAATGGAAATTGATCTTCTGAAATTTCAACCAGGGCCGGATTTAGGAGCGAAAATGGGGAGGGCAGGGGCCATATCACCAATTGCAATGAAACAGGGCATGTGACTGCTCAAACTTCATGAAAACACATCAGGAGCTCAAAGAACTCTGTTTGAATTTGAAATTGACCTTCTGAAATTTCAACCAGGGCCGGATTTAGGAGTGAAAATGGGGAGAGCAAGGGCCATATTCCCAATTGCAATGAAACTGAGCATGCGACTGCTCAAACTTCATGAAAACACATCAGGAGCACAAAGAACTCTGTTTGAATTTGAAATTGACCTTCTGTAATTTTGACCAGGGCCGGCTCCAGGGGTCTAAATGGGGAGAGCAAGGGCCATATCACCAATTGCAATGAAACTGGGCATGCGACTGCTCAAACTTCATGAAAACACATCAGGAGCACAAAGAACTCTGTTTGAATTTGAAATTGACCTTCTGAAATTTTGACCAGGGCCGGCTTCAGGGGTCCAAAAGGGAAGAGCAAGGGCCATGTCACCAAAAGCAATGAAACTGGGCATGCGACTGCTCAAACACCATGGAAACACATCAGGAGCTTAATGAAATCTGTTTCAAATGGAAATTGATCTTCTGAAATTTCAACCAGGGCCGGATTTAGGAGCGAAAATGGGGAGGGCAGGGGCCATATCACCAATTGCAATGAAACAGGGCATGTGACTGCTCAAACTTCATGAAAACACATCAGGAGCTCAAAGAATTCTGCTCGAACTTCAAATCGTCTTTCCGAAATTTTGACCAGGGCCGGCTTCAGGGGTCCAAATGGGGAGAGCAAAGGCCATATCACCAATAGAAATAAAACTGGGCAGTGGGCATGCGACTGCTCAAACATCATGAAAACACATCAGGAGCTCAAAGTATTCTGATTGAACTTGAAACTGCTCTGATACAAATTTCAGAAATTTCTCAGGAAAATACTCCAGGAATTCCTCTAGAAGTTCCTCCGGGAATTCCTCCAGGAATTTCTCCGGAAGTTCCTCCAGGAATTCCTCCGGAAGTTCCTCCAGGAATTCCTCCGGAAGTTCCTCCAGGAATTCCTCCGGAAGTTCCTCCAGGAATTCCTCCGGAAGTTCCTCCAGGAATTCCTCCGGAAGTTCCTCCAGGAATTCCTCCGAAAGTTCCTCCAGGAATTCCCCCGGAAGTTCCTCCAGGAATTCCTCCGGAAGTTCCTCCAGGAATTCCTCCGGAAGTTCCTCCAGGAATTCCTCCGGAAGTTCCTCCAGGAATTCCTCCGGAAGTTCCTCCAGGAATTCCTCCGGAAGTTCCTCCAGCAATTCCTCCGGAAGTTCTTTCAGGAAATGCTCCGGAAAAATCTCCAAGAATTTCTGCCGAAGTTCCTACGGAAGTTCCTTCAGGAATTCCTTTGGAAATTCCTCCAGCAATTCATTCGGAAATTCCTCCAGGAATTCATTCGGAAGTTCCTCCAGGAAATCCTATAGAAGTTCCTCCAGGAATTCATCCGGAAGTTCTTCCAGGAAACCCTACGGAAGTTCCTCCAGGAATTTCTCCATGAATTCCTCCGGAAGTTCCTCCATGAATTCCTCCGGAAGTTCCTTCATAAATCCCTCGAGAAGTTCCGCCATGAATTCTTCAGGAAGTTCCTCCAGGAATTCATCCGGATGTTCCTACAAGAATTTCCCTCGAAGTTCCTCTAGGAATTTCCCGGAAGTTCCTTCAGGAATTCCTTCGGAAGTTTCTCCAGGAATTCCTCCGGAAGTTCCTCCATAAATTCTTCCGGAAGTTCCTCCATAAATACTTCCGAAAGTTCCTTCGGAAATTCCTCCAGAAATTTCTTCGGAAGTTCTTTCAAGAATTTTTCCAGAAGGTGCTCCAGGAAGTTCCACCAGGAATTCCTTCCTAAGAACCACCAGGAATTCTTCCGGAAGTTCCTCCAAGAAGTTCCTTCTGGAATTCCTCCGGAAGTTCCTCCAGGAATTCGTCCGGAATTTCCACCAGGAATTCCTTCGGAAGTTCCACCAGGAATTCCTTCGGAAGTCAAAAATTCCTGGAGGATCTCTGAAAGTTCCGAAAGAATTCCTGAATTCACGAAGTAACTTCTGCAGAAATCCCTGCATGAACTTCTGGAGGAATTCCAGGAGAAACTTCCGAAGGAATTCCTGGTGGAACTTCCAGAAGAATTACTGGTAGAACTTCCGAAGGAATTCCTGGTGGAACTTAGGAAGGAATTCCTGGCGGAACTTCCGAAAGAATTCCTGGTGGAATTTCCGAAGGAATTCCTGGTGGAACTTAGGAAGGAATTCCTGGTGGAACTTCCTGGAGCACCTTCTGGAAAAATTCTTGAAAGAACTTCCGTAGGAATTCCCGGAGGAACTTCTATAATATTTCCGAGGAACTTCCGAATGAATTCCTGGAGGAATTTCCGAATGAATTCCTGGAGGGATTTCCGATGGAATTTCTGAAGGAACTTCCGGAGGAACTTCGGCAGAAGTTCTTGGAGGATTTTCCGGAGCATTTTCTGAAAGAACTTCCGGAGGAATTGCTGGAGGAACTTCCGGAGGAATTCCTGGAGGAACTTCCGGAGGAATTCCTGGAGGAACTTCTGGAGGAATTCCTGTAGGAACTTCCGGAGGAATTCCTGGAGGAACTTCCGGAGAAATTCTTGGAGGAATTCCCGGAGGAACTTCTAGAGGAATTCCTGGAGTATTTTCCGGAGAAATTCCTGAAATTTGTATCAGAGCAGTTTCAAATTCAATCAGAATACATTGAGCTCCTGATGTGTTTTCATGATGTTTGAGCAGCCCACTCTCCATGTTTTCACCCCTGAATCCGGCCCTGGTTGAAATTTTAGAAAGTCAATTTCAAATTCAAACAGAGTTCTTTGAGATGCTGATGTGTTTTCATGAAGTTTGAGCAGTCGCATGCCCACTGCCCAGTTTTATTTCTATTGGTGATATGGCCTTTGCTCTCCCCATTTGGACCCCTGAAGCCAGCCCTGGTCAAAATTTCGGGAAGACAATTTGAAGTTCGAGCAGAATTCTTTGAGCTCCTGATGTGTTTTCATGAAGTTTGAGCAGTCGCATGCCCTGTTTCATTGCAATTGGGTGTATGGCCCCTGCCCTACCCATTTTCACTCCTAAATCCGGCCCTGGTTGAAATTTCACAAGATCAATTTCCATTTGAAACAGATTTCTTTGAGATCCTGATGTGTTTCCATGGTGTTTGAGCAGTCGCATGCCCAGTTTCATTGCTTTTGGTGACATGGCCCTTGCTCTTCCCTTTTGGACCCCTGAAGCCGGCCCTGGTCAAAATTTCAGAAGGTCAATTTCAAATTCAAACAGAGTTCTTTGTGCTCCTGATGTGTTTTCATGAAGTTTGAGCAGTCGCATGCCCAGTTTCATTGCAATTGGGAATATGGCCCTTGCTCTCCCCATTTTCACTCCTAAATCCGGCCCTGGTTGAAATTTCAGAAGGTCAATTTCAAATTCAAACAGAGTTCTTTGAGCTCCTGATGTGTTTTCATGAAGTTTGAGCAGTCGCATGCCCTGTTTCATTGCAATTGGTGATATGGCCCCTGCCCTCCCCATTTTCACTCCTAAATCTGGCCCTGGTTGAAATTTCAGAAGATCAATTTCAAATTCAAACAGAGTTCTTTGTGCTCCTGATGTGTTTTCATGAAGTTTGAGCAGTCGCATGCCCAGTTTCATTGCAATTGGGAATATGGCCCTTGCTCTCCCCAGTTTCACTCCTAAATCCGGCCCTGGTTGAAATTTCAGAAGGTCAATTTCAAATTCAAACAGAGTTCTTTGAGCTCCTGATGTGTTTTCATGAAGTTTGAGCAGTCGCATGCCCTGTTTCATTGCAATTGGTGATATGGCCCCTGCCCTCCCCATTTTCACTCCTAAATCTGGCCCTGGTTGAAATTTCAGAAGATCAATTTCCATTTGAAACAGATTTCTTTGAGCTCCTGATGTATTTCCATGGTGTTTGAGCAGTCGCATGCCCAGTTCCATTGCTTTTGGTGATATGACCCTTGCTCTCCCCATTTGGACCCCTGAAGCCGGCCCTGGTCAAAATTACAGAAGGACAATTTCAAATTCAAACAGAGTTCTTTGAGCTCCTGATGTGTTTTCATGAAGTTTGAGCAGTCGCATGCCTAGTTTCATTGCAATTGGTGATATGGCCCCTGGTCACCCCCGTTTCGACCCCTAAATCCGGCCCTGATAAGAATTTCAGAATGTCAATTTCAATTGAAAATTAAATATATAAAACTCCTGATTTGTAAAATTTGTGCAGCCGCATGCTCATGCAAATTTCATTGTAATTGAATTTTTAGCCCATACTCTACCATTGTAACCCCTGAATGCGGCCCTGAATTCAGTCAATCCTGCCCTACTCAAATGGTGAAAACATCGGAATCGACTAAAAATCTTTACAAATATCTTTTTGGGTTGGTTTGATGGGTGATTTGATAAATTTTGGGCATGAACACGTCCAGAATATTTAAGAGATGTTTGAATTATAGAAAAAACACCCCCGCGCACACTTATTTTTAGCAATAACTCGGACTTGAACAAAAATTTTTATTTGAAAATGTATTAGAGCAAAAATATAGCTATTCCCATTGAGCACAAACGAAACCGCGAGGAATTCCGACGATCAGGTGCTGAATGCGAGCCATTTGAAAAAAATCCGTTCGTCCCGGGTCTTAGAGGGTTAATTGTAATCAAGTGTCCCCATATTGAGGCAATAACTTCAAATCCAAATATCCCAAAACTTTGATGGAATGTTGATATTTTCATCAGTACAGATCATTAAGATACAGATTCATGGCTTTGTGCTGTGATTGTTATGAAAAGTTGTTCAAATTTTGCGTGGCCAATAAAATCTTTAGGAAGGTCACAACATACAAACAAAGCAGAATAAATAAGGTTGTGAACCCAAAAAATAACTCACCACATAAAGGTCATTTACTAAAAAATACGGGGTCCTCCTTAGCCGTGCGGTAAGATGCGTGGCTACAAAGCAAGACTGAGGGTGGCTGGGTTCGATTCCCGGTGCCGGTCTAGGCAATTTTCGGATTGGAAATTGTCTCGACTTCCCTGGGCATAAAAGTATCATCGTGATATACGAATGCAAAAATGGTAACCTGGCTCAGAAACCTCGCAGTTAATAACTGTGGAAGTGCTTAATGAACACTAGGCTGCGAGGCGGCTCTGTCCCAGTGTGGGAATGTAATGCCAATAAGAAGAAGAAGAAGACTAAAAAAATACGCTAGAACAAAACTACTTTAGTTCTCGATAAAACAGGGGGTGATCAAGTCTCCCCGAGGATCAAGTCTCCCCACCTTCCCCTACTGATAAGCCCCATACCTTCAGGTCAGTTTTATGCTCGCGACCTGCCTTTGCCCTCTGTATTATTTAGTCTCGTGTAAGTAGGAAGTTAAACGTACCGTGGATAATCAAAATTCGGACACACTTAAACTTCGGACGCTACAATTCGTATGGGAAATTTTCTGAAATATTTCATCGAAATGTTTCGTCAAGCTAGATCGGAAAGACTAATAGTTTTCACTTGTTTTAGTATAGTTACATTTTAATAAGACATGTTAAAACAATGCGACGAAATGATTAAAAGACAGTCTGAACTGTGCAGTGAAAATTGTTTTCAATTATTCTTCCCGGTACTGTGTAATCGGGTGTCCGAAGTTTGAATCTTTGTGTCCGAAATATGAATCCAACCTGGCCGGTGTCCGAGGTTTGAATCAAACCGAAGCCGGACATTTTCATAAATTGCAAACATTCTTCGCAAAATCTTGCACATATTAAATACGTAGCTCAACAATGAATACTGTACTTAGTGATTGCAATGGTGATTTAAACGGTGTGATTTAAAATGTGAATTAACAGGATGATTATATTTCAGAAAGTGCTTAAGCGTCCGAAGTTTGAGTTTGCACGGTACATAAATAATGAGCGACACCTTACTCCTTATTTACCATTCTTTCGAAAATCTTCGAGTTAATCGCAAGGTATGCCGCAAAACAGTTGATCAAATTCTATGGAGCTTTTTGCTCTCGCTATATAATTCTGGCACAGAAAGATAAAAATTATAAAACTTAGAATATTTTTTACAATGACAGAACAATCAACAACGCATTCCATTGAAAGTTAGGACAAAACTTAGGAACCTTCGCACTCACAGAGATTGCATTGAAGAAATATTTTATAATCCTCAAAAGATCTTGTTCCATTTAATTTTTGGCGATTTCATAAGGATCATCGGAAAACTCTTTTGTGCCTGCTTTGATTAGAATTTGTTTTTAGGATAAAAAAGATTTAGAAACCAGTTCATGTAGAAAACATTTCTTTTGCCGCACAATTCAGATCGTGGTTGCTTCGCAAGTCTCTTTGATTTTTGCAGAGAAATCTCTCACCTATTCAGAAAACCATAATAAAGCCTCTTCTAACGTCAGTAACTATAAAACCCTATGTTATTCTGGAATTTGATTTATGACTCATCATTTTATGACTTGGAATTTATGACTCATAAAAACACTTTAGGATTCCAAATTTGTGTTCATCGGTACTTAACTATTTCAACTAGCATACATTTTGGAATTGCATGAATACTTTTATTGATTGAACAAAATTTCGTGGAATTTATTCCACATCTAAAGAGTTTCAACAACTTCAAGTTTCAAAAAATCGAGATCTTTATGCTTTAAGTAATCATGGAAATGTTGAAAACTTTCAGAAATATAATCATATCGAATTTCATTTAAGATAATTCGAAGAAGATTCTTGAATCTTAGATCACACTTATCCACATTTAGTAACATCAAGAAGACAAGTTGACACAGACACAGCGTTTGAAGCAATCACGAGCATCATTGGAAATCAATTGTATTATTCGCGATTTTTTTATGTTAGTTCTAGGACGAATGAGCGATACTTAGTCAAACAATTTCTCCAATTCATGCCGATGCTTTAAATCACCTTTGAAAATTACATCCCACCAGCTGGTGCCATGGACCCCCCAAAACCGAGATTCTAGTTACGCCTATGGCCCTCAGATACATTCAATCTATTCTACAAGCACTCTAAGTAGTCGAAACAGTGACCCATTCTCACCCTCGATGATGGTAACAAAAAATTGTGATTTGAAACTTGGCATATAAATACATTGAATGCAGGATAAAACAAATATCGGGAGCAAACGGGTACAATCAAGGTACAACAAGAACCATGCATGGAAACTATTTTGATGCACACGGGGTGGCCTGGTCATCCTGGGAGAATTCCATTCATAACGGCCCAGCTCGATTGCGAGAGACACTTAAGAATCATCCAGCTCTACTTATTCAGCTCACTATTTCTAGCTCACTTATTCAGAGCTAAAAAGGAAAACATAGTCTATTCAGATTACTCCGATTATGATAATAAATATCATGATAAAGAGTAACTTGATGCCAAACCCCATCAACTAATTTTTTTTTTCTAATATTTGACACGATAAATATCTCAATAAATGGCGTAATCTGCATAGGCTATAAATGATAGTGACCATGAAGAGGTAGTGGCTCTACTTCAAGTATTCGATTTGGTGGAATCGAACATCAAAAATTTGAGTGCCTCTATGAAGACGTTCAAGATTTGTTTGGAGGCATCGGAGCTACGAGACAAAGTGAACGAACTAATGATCGGAGCAAGGGGAAAAACTGTTAAAGTACTTGAGTGCAAGTTAGGGGAGATACACAAAATGTGTTATTGTTATCAAATAATCAACAAATAAGATGTGATTTTTATAACAAATAAAGTTGTTTAATGATTTTAATCAAATGTCAATTATGTTTGTAGGAGATGCAACAGTAGAATCAAATCTTCCACAGCTGTACCCACGTTTTCAAAACAAACATTAGTTATGCTTATTTTTTCCGAAATTGTCTACATTTTTTTGTACGCAGATATTGGAAAACATGGAGATAACCTTCTTCAGTATAACTAGAACCACTTTTAACATACTTAGCTGGAAAAAAGATAATTGCCCACATTATGGATAAGAATCCGTCTTTTATATCGTTCCGGTTTTATTTTTATTATGGATAAGGCAAATACTTTTGAAGTAGATTTGTATACCAAATAATTATATCAGTGTTTGATATAATGTTGATATAAAGGTTTAAATCTCTTTTATATTTATGTTACGGCTAGAAAGATTTTCCTTATATTTTTTGTTTTTTCAAAAACTAACCAGCCAAATTAATAAGAATGCTGTTACAATATTTTTCTGAATATAGTTATAGTGTTTGACTTTTCCAATCTGAAGAGCGAATTGCCTGAATCGATGAAACAAGTTGAATCGAGTGGACGTTCCCTCTGTATAGCTACATTTCAGCATGCCATTCTGGCCGATCAAACACAAGCATGAAACACGTGGCTTGTGATCGAACTTACCTCAGTCGTTGTTGCCAAATGAGACTTCGTCCAAAAATAATAAATTCGAGTAATCTCATGGTAGTGAATTCAATTCCACGAAAAATCTGTAAACATCGTCTTGTCTAACCTGCGGTGCTCTTTTTGCGATGCACGTTCACGTTGATCCTCCACTGTGTAGTATGCGACAGGTGGATGCAGCAGATATGGAACTGTGTTCCTCGAAAAATTTGCCCGCTTCGTCTGGAAAGAGCAGAGGTCTTCATTTATATAGGTCTACAAGCCATTTACACTGACCCCATAATCATGGGTAACACACTAATATGGGTAATTTCCATTTGATCAACATGCAAAATGGAGTGACTAATAATTGTTACAAAGTGACCCATATATTAGGGATCAGTGTACGTTTGTCAGCTCCAAACTTCCGAGTCACACTTGCACTATCCTTCCTCGTATGATCCATATGGGATATCCTTTTCATACGGCAGCAGTTGATATTCGTTGTCGTAATGGATGATACACGACACTTTTTCACGGAATAAGTTATTGTTGCTATCATTGAACGGATTCAAATTTTATAGACACACTTTTTGGAACTTATCATTACCCGATTTACTCGCAACACGTTGCATTCGACGGCGAATGTGGTCCCATTGTCGCTCAATATCTAGGAGTCATGTCTGCGGTACATAATGTGTAGTTGGCCTGGCAGTACGAATAGAAAAATGACTGAATTCAGAAACCGTCATTTTCCAGGATGCTTTCAAGTATTGGTTACGCAGGTTAGATTAGATTAGATTAGACAAAGTTCGCCGGGTCAGTTAGTTGAACAAGCAATACGTAAT
>NC_085141.1:343417463-343453958 GCF_024139115.2 Armigeres subalbatus
AGTTACGTATTGCTTATGGGTGATGGAGCCTTTCGTGTGTTAAAAAATAGTATTTTGGCCATAACTTTGAACCTCTTAGTCCGAATTTTATAGAAATAATGGGAGAAGTTTCTGCGTCGAATGAAACTTATTTCGGCTAAGAGGAATTCCTAAAATGAGTAAGAATTTTTCTTATAAGAAAATGTATTTTGGCATAACTCCGAATCCTATGTCCGGTTTGACCATGGGAGATTCTGCGTCGAATACAACATGCAAGCAAAACGGTTAAGGATAAGTGCCTAAAATGAGTGAGATTAGTTTGCACACACACATACACACACAGACATCACTCCAATTCGTCGAGCCGAGACTTTCGGTATATTACACTATGGGTCTCGTGCCTCATATAAAAGTTCGTTTTGACGAACATATAGCCTTTATCACTTTGTATAGGAGAAAGGCAAAAACAAAAAGTCGAATGACAAAAGGTCGAAAGACAGAAGTTCGAAGGGACAAATTGTCGAAAAGGATAAAAGGACAAAAGATCGAAAGGAAGGAAAAGATCCAAAAGGTCTTTCTTTTTCCTACTTCTTCTTATTTTTCGTCATCTCCCTTCTTCCTCTTTCACTCTTCGTTTCTTTCTTTCTTCCTATTTTCTTAAAAAAAACAAAAGGTCGAAGGACAAGAGGTCGAATGACAAAGGTCGAATGACAAAAGGTCGAAAAGACAAATGGTTGAGAAGGACAAAAGGTCGAAAGGGACAAAATGTCGAAAGGGAGGAAAAGGTCTTTCTTCTTTGTATTTTATTTTTTCTTCATCTTCCTACTTCCTCTTTTACTCTTCCTTTTTCTTTCTTTCTTTGTTTTTCTTATTTTTTCCTTCAACTTTTTTCTTTTTCCTACATATTTCTTTTTCTCCCTTCTCCCATCTTTCTTGTTCTTTCTTCCACTATTCTTCTTCCTAAGTTCTCCTTACGTCTTTTTATTCTTCCTTCCTTTTCGACATTTTGTCCCTTTCGACTTATTTTCTTTTCGCCCTTTTGTTCTTTCGACCTTCTGTCCCTTTAGATCTTTTGTCCTTTTATCTTTCGATCTTTTGTCTTGGATTCATTAACGTTATTTTGAGTTATATATAAACGGGTTGTCTGTAAAAAGAATGCAAATCCTGTTCATTCAATTAACAATAGCACATTGTACAAGAAAACAAACAACTAAACATAAAACTTTCATTGGCCATGGATGGGTTCAAGGGTAGTTTTAAATTCAATTGATTGCGAGTTTCACATTGCATTTAAGACATGAAGAAATTTATTTGGGATCGTAAGGAAATCATTTTGAGAATTCAGGTTCCCGAAGGAAATCATTTGGGATTCCTTAAGAAAACGATATGGAATATCAAAAAGGGTATCCATTTGTGATCCTTAAGAGATTTTTTTTGGTTCCAGAAGAATCTTTTGAGATCTCGAAGAAATCTCTTTAGATTCCGAATGGAATCCTTTGGGATCCCGAAGGAACCTTTGGGATCTAAGGAAATCCTTTTGAGATTCCGAAGGAGTCCTTGGTATCCTGAAGAAACCCGTTTTGGGATCCGAAGGAATGCTTTAGGATCCCGAAAGGATTTTTTGGATCTCTAAGGCAACCCTTAGGAATGCTTTTGGGGATCCGAGGAATCCTTTCTGATCCAGAAGGAATCCTTTGGCATTCCGAAGGAACCGTTTTTGATTGCGAAGGAATCCCTTGGTATCCCAAAGGAATCATTTTGAGATCCGTAAGAAAATCTTTGGGATCCTGGGAATTTTTGAGATCCCGAAGGAAATATTTTTGGAATCCCGAAAGGAATCCATTTGGGATCCCAAAGAGAATCATTTCGGGATGCCGAAAAGAAACCTTCTGGGATCTCAAAGGCATTTTTTTAGGATCTCGAACGCAATCCTTTTGGTATCCCGAATGGAATATTTTTGGGATCCCGAAGGGAATCTTTTTGGGATCCCTTAAGGAATCCTTTCGGACTCCCGAAAGGAATTCTTTGAGATCCGAAGGAATCTTTCAGGACCTGATCATTTTGGGATCCCAAATGGAATCCCAAATAGAATCCTTTCGGGATTCTGAAGGGATTTTTTTTGTGATCTCTATTGGAATACCAAAGGAAATCCTTTTGTGATCCCAATGGAATTAATTTTGGAATTTCGAACAGAATCGTGTTGATATCCTGAAACGAAGCGTTTTTGGATCCTGTAAGGAATCTTTCTAGAATCTCGGAGCGAATTCTATTGGGATTTTAAACGGAAGCAAATTCTTTTGAAATGTCGAGCGAAGTATTTTTAGGACGCTGGGGTGAATTATTTGGGGTCGCGAAAAAAATTGTTTTGGGATCGCAAAAAATAATTGTTTTGAGATCCCAAAAGGATCTTTCGAAATTCCAAAATATCTTCAATCCAGATTTCAAAGGATTCCAAATGAATTCCCTTTAGCCCAAAAAGATTCGTTTCTGTATCCCAAAAGGATACTCTTCGAGATCACAAAAGTATATCTTTCGGGAATCTAAAATAATCCCTTTGAGACAACAAATGAATTCAATTCGGAATCCCAAATAGTGTCTGAATAAAATCCCAAAATGATTTCCTTCGAGAAAACCCAAAATGGCTACTTCCAAAATCTCAAAGAGATTCCCTTAGGGATCCCAAAAGAATTCTTCACGGAATCCCAAAAAGATTCATTTCGGGATACCAAGCGGATTCCATTCGGAATCCCAAAAGGATTCCCTTCTGGATCAGAAAGGATTCCCTTTGGGATCCCCAAAGATCCTGGAAGGATTCCTTTCAGGATACCAAAAGGATTCGCATCGGGTTCCTAAAAGGATTTCCTCCGGGATAATAATAGGTTCGCTTCGGAATCTAAAAATAATCCCTATGGTATCCCAAACATTTCGATTCGAGATTCAAAACGATTCGCTTTGAGTTGTTGAGTCAACCGAAGCAAATTCTTTGGTATGGAAGAAAACTTTTAGTACCCTGAAGTGAATTCTTTTGGGCTCCCGTGTCGTATGGCTTCAAACTAGTGCCTTCCCGAGTAGAAAGCATAACAAAAACTGAACACCTTTTCAAGACATTGTGATATTTTTAAGTTATTTCGATAAAAAATTTTTCTTAGTAGCCATTATCTTTCAAATGGTGTAACAAGAATTCATCATAATATGATTTAAAAAGTGCTTAACACCGAATTGCCCAAAAGTAGGCCCCAGCCATAGAGTTCCATGTTCTTGAAAATAATCTTGTTCGGACAAAAAATAATGTCTGATTGTTGGTCTTATCACGATCTGTAACAATTTTCAACGACACAGTAACCAATATCTTTTGTATCTGATCCTGTTATAAATTTCTATCAAAATATGTTACATTTATTATTTGAAAGCTTTTTGTTTCAAGTAGTGCAATTTTTGACATAAATTCAAATATTTTAACAACATCCTGCACCAAGTTTCTAACAAATTTGTTATAGAAATTTAGAAGAACATAATAACATATGTTGATATAATGTTGATATGACCTTCTATCCGGGTTATGTTGACATTGTCGTACTACAACATTTTTGCTGCAGGAAGCAAAATAAAATTTCCAAAATTAGAGAATTAGAATTAAAAATTTTCCATAACAAATTAGGAAATTGCCAAAAAAGAAATCTGGCTAGAAAGGCAATACATAATGCAAAATTTCCATAATGAAAATTTAGAATAGACCTTTCCGTCGAAATTGTAATTCCTCATTGTCTCAATCGATTCTTTGGCATATTTAAGGTCAAGTTTCTCGAAGAACCCATATTTTTAAGCCTCTAACTATTTAAAAAATTGAAAACAAAACCCACAAAAGTGCTACACATGTGAACCGACCTAAACAATTCACTTGATGACAGCACTTCTTCGATTTTTTGTTTGAAATTTTAAAATATTTAGAGGTGTAAAAAAATATGGATTCTTTGGGAATTACACCTATCATATAGTCCAGCAGTGTACCCGTGTCGGTGAGTAGGTAATTAGGCACCACGTCAACAGTTTATTCATTTTCCAAGCTATAGTGAAGATGGGCGTAGTAAGGGTAGAAACCCTAGCAGCACACATGCTCCACGTGGGTGAAGTAACTGATATGTGACCAGATTTAGTCCAATGAAGATGTTTTTGTTCGACTTTTACTGCTCGGGAATCTCGTGCTTTTTGTCATTAGTCTTAGTCTGAAAACTAGAATACACCAACAGGATTTCTGTTATTGTAACTGTGCCGCCTTGTGATAAAAAAACTGGTCATACACTCTCTTTTGTTTCATTATTTAGTACAGATTGGAATGCTTCATTATTACTTCACGTTAGTATCGACTATTAAGTCCGACAGCTTATAGCCATCCTAAAGCACGTTCATAAACAGTGGAAATTGTGAGGTGCAAAAGTCTAGGAGAAGGAGGGGAGGGCAATATGCTTTAGCAAATTCAACCAGAAATCGCAAGATTTTGTTATAACCGAAAGTGAAGTAAAAGTAAGAAGTGAAGTAAAAGGAGAAGTAAAAGTGAAAAGTGAAACGTACAAAGTGAAAATGAAAAGCGAAAAGCGAAAAGTGAAAAGTAAAAGTGAAAAGCAAAAGTGAAAAGCGTAAAGTGGAAAGTAAAAAGTGAAAAGTGAAACGTACAAAGTGAAAAATGAAAAGCGAAAAGTGAAAAGTGAAAAGTAAAAAGTGAAAAGTAAAATGTGAAAAGTTAAAAGTGAAAAGCAAAAAGTGAAAAGTGAAAAGTGAAAAGCGAAAAGTGGAAAGTAAAAAGTGAAAAGTGAAAAATGAAAAGCAAAAAGTGAAAAGTAAAAAGTGAAAAGCAAAAAGTGAAAAGTGAAAAGCGAAAAGTGGAAAGTGAAAAGTGAAAAGTGGAAAGTGAAAAGTGAAAAGTGAAAAGTGAAAAATGAAATGTGAAAAGTAAAAAGTAAAAATGAACGAGAACTAAGCGCTGAAAACTGAGAACTTTTCTTATTGTTGTCCTTATGCTTTCTTCGGTTTTCTTCTTCCTTCTTTCTTTTTCCTCTCTTCTTCTTCTTATTTCTTTCTTCTTTTTTCCTTCTTCGTTCTCCCTTTTCAACTTTCTACTTCTTCCTTAGTCCTTCTTCATTATTACTTCTTCTTTCTTCCTTCCTCCATCTTCCTCTTTTTTTCCTGTTTCTTTCATTCTTCTTCCTTCTTCGTTCTTCCTTCTTCCTTAGTTCTTTTCATTTCTTCCTTCTTCTTCTTCCTCCATCTTTCTAACTTTTTTCTTTTTCCATCTTCCTGACTTTTTCCTTCTTTCTTGTTTTTTCCTTCTTCTTTCTTCCTTTTTCCTTTTACTTCTGTACCATCTACCTTCGTTCTTCCTAGTTCCTTCTTCCTTCTTCCAGCCTCTTTCTTCTTCCTTCTTACTTCTTCCTTCTTACTTCTTCCTTTTCTGTTAGCTACTTCCTTCTTCTTTCTTGCCCTTAATTTTCCTTCCTTTGTCCTACTTCCTTCTTTCTCTTTGTTTCTTCTTCCTTTTCCTTCTTCCGTTCTTCTTCTTCTCCTCATTCCTTATTTGTACTACCTTCTTTCTTCTTGTTCCTTCTTCTCGTCATCAAAGGAACGAAATTGGAAAAATGTGTGCGTCAATGCATATTTCTGTACACGTTTCGTACATTGTTCCTGGAGGAATCAACGAAAGTTGTGTGGATAAATAAACCGACAAAAGTAAAAAGTGGAAAGTGAAAAGTGAGATGTAAAAAAGGAGTAGTGATGTAAAAAGTGAAAATTGGAAAGTGAAAATTGGAAAATGAAAAGTGAAAAGTAAAAAGCGAAAAGCGAAAAGTGAAAAGTGAAAATCAAAAAGTGAAAAGTGAAAAGTGGAAAATAAAAAGTGAAAAGTGGAAAGTCAAAAGTGAAAATGAGAAGTAAAATGAGTAGGTAAATCACCTTAGTGGAGGTGTAGCAATAGTGGAGGTAGGGGTTTTAATGAGATTTATTATATTTATAGACTTTACGATGGTTTCAGTTGATGCGTCTGCTTTAAATATCCTGTTAAATGCAACTTACCTTAAGATTTTGCTTGAAAACTATTGAAAACAATGATTTTCCAATAAAATTGACTCCCTTGACCTATAGTGTGCAACTGTACCAATAGTGGCGAGTCTCATAAGAAACCTAAGGATAGACCACTATAGGAACCAAAATTAATTTTACCGCCACTAAAGGAACAGACCATAGTGGTAAGCAATATTTGGTAATTGTTGATGGTAAATGACATCTATCTCATTTTGTTAGCAAATTTATTAGTTTATATATTGATCAAGATAATAAAGCAGTAAATTTCCATAATTATCAATTTTTTAAAATATTTTCGGATCTACTAATACCTCCACTATTGGTACCGTTACCCTAGTGATGTAAAAAGTGAAAATTTAAAAGTGAAGAATAAAAATTGAAAAGTGAAATGTTAAATGTGAAAAGTAAAAAGTGAACAGAGAGCTAAGCGCTGAAACCTGAGAACTTCTTTCTTATTCTTTCGTCCTTGTGCTTTCTTCTGTTTTTCTTCTTCCTTCTTTTTTTTTTCCTTTTTCTTTCTCCTCCTTTCTTCTTGCCTCATGCTTCTTCCTTCTTATTTCTTCCTTCTTTTTTTCCCTCTTCGTTCTCCCCTCTTCCTACTTCCTACTGCGATCTTCTTTCTTTCTTGGTCCTTCTTTATTATTACTTCTTCTCTTCTTTCTTCCTCCATCTTCCTTCTTTTTTTCCTGTTTCTTCCATTTTTCTTCCTTCTTCGTTCTTCCTTCTTCCTTAGTGCTTCTTCATTTCTTCCCTCTTTTTCTTCCTCCATCCTTCCAACTTCTTCCTTCTTTCTTGTTTTTCCTTCTTCTTTTTTCCTTTTCCTTTTACTTCTGCATTCTTCCATCTTCGTTCTCACTTTTCCTTTCTTCGTTCTTCCTACTCTTCTTCCGTCTTCTCTTCCAGCTCTTTCTTCTTCCTTCTTACTCCTTCCTTTTTCTCTAGCTACTTACTTTTTCTTTCTTTTGCCCTTAATTTTCCTTCTTTTGTCCTACTTTCTTTATTCTTCCTTTCTTCTTTCATCCGTGCTCTTCCTTCTCCCTCATTCCTTCTTTGTACTACCTTCTATCTTCTTGTTCCTTCTTCGTCATCAAGGCGAACGCAATTGAAAAGAATGTGCGTCAATGTTATATTGAAGAATGTCATAAAATTGTGATTTGTGAGTGAGTGATAGGACGTGTATCATATCGGTCGCGAATCCATTAGGTGGCTCAAATTGGTATGGGAAAACTTTTTCAGTTTTTGATGGGTCGTTTTGTTCTATTATTCCTGATGCTCTAGTAAATTCGGTCGTTTCAGCAACTGTTGAAGTTATATGCAATGTATGCAGAACATTCAAAACAGAAATTGCAGCTGGACTACAACTTACGATGAAGAACTATGATACTCATTCAGATCTTGGAATTTATACAGAATGTTATAGAAAACCGCGAAGATAAGATTTTGCCCGGCTAAGTTATTAGCATTTCTCTGAAGTGGGGTTTGAGCAAATTTCGTTTCTTTTACCTTTGAAAGAAATAAATTCACCCCTACAACACTCCAGTAAAATGCTAATATCTTCCGTAATAAACTCTAATCTTCTCGCGGTTTTCAGCATAACATTCTGTATTTAATTCTACAAGAACTGAATGAGATCATGTTCTTGATCGTAAATGTGCCTTCAACCGCAAATCACGTTTTTGGATGTTTCTGCATACATTTTTCCATATAAACTTCAAACGATGAATCGCTCAAACGTTGACCGATTTGGCTGAATTTTGTCCAGAGCATCAGGGCATCAAAGAACGAATAGAGGGCGCCCATCAAAAATTGAAAAAGTGTTTTTGACCACTTTAATCAGGTGTTTATTTCTGTTTCTGGTCGGTAAAAATCAATTAGTGTTTGTTTGAGTTCTACTTTGTGCCGGTGAAAGAAAGTAAAAGATTCAAAGCGCATTTTCTAGTGTTTTTATTGGACAGAAAGATCGCGCGTTCATAGTATGAAGTGTTTGGTTCTGCTTTGTACGGCGCGCACTTTCCCCAGTCGTTCTTTTCTAATAAACCATTTTTTTACAAAAATCTATTAACAAATTGATAGTAGTATTATTGTTATTCAAAGAATCACTACGAGCAATAGTGTTAAAGATAGATCTAAGATCTTAAGAACAATATATTCAAAAATATATCGAAACTGCTGAATTACCTTACTAAACAAAAATGAAAATTTTTATGATTTCATATACGATCCAGAGACTCATGCATGATATGTCAAACACAGTGTTGACAATTTGTTATACTCATGTTGTTGAAGAACCCGAGTGCGCACTCTTATCACGTACACAAACTCACTCCGCTTTACTCTACGCGTTTGACCTATTTATTGACTTTCGTAGTTGTTGTCATTGTCATTTATTCATTAAAGCAGTGAAATTCCGTTGCTGGAAATCTCATGGAGGCAAGACGTATAGTGACAACAAGTCAATAATCTGTATTCTAGTATGAACAGTGAGTGGAGACGCGCGGTACATCGTAGGTTATGTTTTGAATCGCCAAAATGTTAGATGTTTCGTCCGAATCTCGGGTTTTCATACTTTCCTATCTATTATTTTGACACTTGTGTTACCTAACCTACATAATTTTAAGCCTAGTTTTGTTTTAAATATGATTGAAAACCCAAAAGGCGTTTTGCTTTGAAGGGGGAGGATGGAAGGTGCGTTATGAGGTCTCTTCCCCTACTTTATGCAACAGAAATTTGCAACGGGCATAGCCATGAAGGATTGCTAACATACAACGTGATAACCTGATATTATTTTTTTGTGTTTCCAAAGTACCTACAGTTGAATTTAAAAAGCATGATCTACTACCAGAGCCGTCAATACACTCCCTCATCCCTCCATATTGGGCTTGAATAAGTAAAAAAAGAACCAGCAAATGGGAAGCATTGATCCGTCTAACAAGTGGAAATTGATTGCATACCATACCGTGTGGAACGGGACACCTTTTCAGACATTCTGCATGCGGGATGACAAATGCCAACAAATGCACAAAAACTGCGCAAGCATAACCAAATTGGAATTTTCAGGGTAATGATACCATCTTATGACAAAGTATTTATTTAATACCATGGCAAAAAAACAAATTCAGTTTGATTGGATAAATAGCTAACAGCTTAATGTTGGTTTGTATTGTAACCTGTGTCGCAAATGGGCCCAATGTTGAAATAGTGATGAACTTTGTCAAACTTAAAATCACTTTAATAAAGATATAAAAAAATCTAATGTTGGAATTTGGCACCCTACCGTGGTTATGAATTGTGCGAGTTTATCACTGAAAGATGCAAAGATGTCGATGGTGGTATAGGTCATGTTCATAATCGATATCTAAAACCAGCTAGAAAGTTCACGATACCGTTGGGGAGTTTGGTAGCTGGATAAACACTGTTATAAACATCGACGACAATGTTTTAAACTCTTCATGGAAAATAATTTTCATAATTTATGAAACGTAAAGCTATCGAAAAATATCTGACAGGTCAATATCATACCAAATATATTACCGAAAGATGGCTTTCACAATGGACTACTCTTGATGGACAACCGAACTGCGGCAGCGTAAGCAAGATATTCACTTCTACGATGCCGATAAAGAAATAAATTATTCAGCATACTAAGAAAAATCTTCATATTGAATATATTTGTCGCAAACATATTTTTTTTGCAATTTGGGGACTCAAATATATTCAATATAAATCCACACATATATTCAATAACTGCATATTAGAGACCACACCTAATTATTTTTTAATTATAGATTCTATTTGTACATACTGCACTAATAAACATCATAAGTTAAATTAATAGTTTTTTTTTTCAATAAAAACTCAATTCAGTGATGCCTAACGGGCGAAAAAGCTTGAAAGAAAAAATTGAAATAAACAATTTGTTTTACTTTCGCGAGTAGAAGTCATCTATAGTGCATGCATCGTATTTCGTTCATTTGCATTGCACTTTTATTTTAGTGTGACAATAATGCTAATCCACTGTTAGTGGATAGACATATATGTTTCAAATTGTCATCAAAAGTAAAGTTATAAACAAACTTAAAATTTTGCGTTACGGCAAGGATCCCTAGGTAAAACAATTCTTTTTCAAAAAATATTGATTACCAGTATCGAAAATGGGGGATGAAAAACGATGGTTTAGATAAATCACTCAATCAAAAAATTATACCATTTAATCTTCTAGAACGATTGTGTCCTTTTGAGGAGAAACACGAAACTCTGAGAACTATTTCAAATTAGCATAGCATAGCATACGTGATTGCACAAATCGTGGGTGGCATACAATGCTTGATTGAGCAATCTACTAGAATAGCTTGAGAAATTTCTGTGGGGATCCCAAAATGAATTCCGGTGAAGAAATTTCCTGGGGAACTTATAAAGGGATTTCTGGAGAAATTGTTGAAGTAATTTCCGGGGAAATTCTTGACGGAATTTTTGGGAGAACTTATGGAGGAATTTCTGAAAGAAAATTTGGGAGAGTTTCTAGAATTTCCGGGGTTGTTGTTGCTGGTTAACTCGTAGAAAAATTTCTCAGAAAATCATGAATCCCTTTTTGGTGATTTTTTTGTAGATATTGTAGAGGAAGGGCCCGCACAAGTTTTGAGAGTTCCGGCTGGTTCTTCCTGGAGAATTCCTTCAATAATTTCAAGGGGAATTTTCGAGGTAGCTGCAAAAGAGTTTTCGATAGCAACGATATTTTCGGAAGAATATCTGGAGAAATAGCCAGATGAATTTGCAGACGAATTTCTCAAGAACTTTCCGGGAGAACTCCCGAAGAAAAAAAAAAATATGATCAATTTTTTAGAACAGTTCTCGCTTAACTTTTCAAAAGGACCTAAGTAACATTTTTTTCATGAATTAATTTGAATAGCGCAATCAACAGAACAACATGAAAGCTATTGATTGCAGTATTCAAATTAATTCATGAAAAAAATGTTACTTAGGTCCTTTTGAAAAGTTAAGCGAGAGTTCTTTTTTTTGGGTATCCAGCTGGAGCTACCTGGTAGCTTAAATTGTCAAGACTGGACCCGAACAGAAGTTTTGCTTTTACTAGGACCCATACTTAGAAGAACTAGTCTATGTTGACCACTTGAACACTATTTGTTTTAGTATTGTGATAGCTAGCAGAATCTCAAAATTTCTGTTGTAGTATAGATTTCCCTTCTACCCTTTTCCATTGTCGTTTTCCAGTCAGTCTGTCAAGCAAATAATGGAAGTTCTAATTTAAAACGTTTTAAACATATAACGAAGGTTATCTGGCAATTTGAAATGTAAAATTTGAGCAGAATTTAAATGTAAAGTTTAGTTTATAGTTTCTTGGAGCCAACAATCAGTACCTAAAGGCAGTCTATGTTGACAACGGGTGATACCGTTGCCACCTCCAAGTAACACTTCTTGAAATAGAGATATAATTAGATGTTATGTTATTGATTATACCAACATTATTTAAATGGCGAAACACAAGACTAGACCTTAACATAAGTGTTACCGTTACTAGTACCAATATTTAGCTCAATTAGTTTATGTTCATGCGGTGAACACTGTTTGTATTGAGTATCGCGCATATTATCGAAATTTCTGTTATTGTTTATAATTTGTATTTCGTAGTAATTTTACAGTCTTTCTGTCAATTGTTAAGGTGAAGGTGGGTTGAGTACCAAAACAAAGCTTTGAAAGTATTTGTACAATAAAAACTGTCATATACTGTAGTAGTATTGGTGTCGTATTAAAAAAAAACAAAGAATATTACTAGGGTGGTTCAAAAAACGACCCAGCACCACCACGCTCACTCGATTCCGTCCCATGCTCCGAGTGTCCTCAAAAAACCGATTGGAACAAAAAGTGGTTGAGCGCATGCCGGTTCAAGATTGTATGAAAACTAGTATGGAAACTAAACCTTTTATTACACTGGCTACGCTGGCGAAAAGAGAACCCACGTAGCTGAAAGCAACATTCCAGGGACTTTACTGAAAGAAAACCGCACCGCAGGAAAGGTCCATTGATTACCTAAGGGGTCTTACACATATTACGTAAGCAATTTTTCTGGGTTTTTCGAAACCCCCACTCCATTGGAAGATTTTTTTCATACAAATGATTTTTTATTTATATGGATCGTAAAATATTGACCGACCCCCCCTCCCCCCATAAGTGCTTACGTAATATGTGTACGGCCCTAACGCAAAAATTGCATTTTATACCCCACTCACCCCCATGTCACACTTTTTGTATGAAGCATCTGCCACTGGTGCGATAGTGTAGACTAGACTAGACTAGCAGTATCTGCCCCTGGTGCGATAGATATCACCAGGGGTCTGCGAAGCGGCCATGTTTCTGATGCCAGCATCAAAATCATCGATTAATTTAATACGAAGGCGTGATCATAATCGTTGAAACCTGCCATTGAAAATATATTTTAAATATCATAATATTTTGGCAAAGTAGAGCGCTTGGTGTCGATTAAAATATGAAAATTTATTAAAGACATTAATATTCTTGTTGAAATACACCTCGCATTCATACTTTCGCACAAGTTCTTGAAAAATGATGAAAAATAATTACGTCTATTTGGAAAAAATCACTTCGGAATAGTGGTCTGTTTACAAAAAAGAATTGTCAGTGGGAAACCCAATTTCAATAGAACAATGGGAAACTCAAAGATGTTGGCTATTGTCAAACGTAGTGGGTAGGATTGGGGTTGCCAGATACCTGGATATCACAGACAAATTCTGGGTATTTTGTTCAATTGCATGTTTCACTGATGCCTTCTGAGAAGCCTAATTATCATGCTAAAGATTCGCAACCTCGATTAAAATCGACTCGCAACTATTGGAACTACCATTCAATATGGATTGTCTATGGAGCTGAAGCCCTTGAATATTTCATCCAGTCATATGGTCTTCCCCCTCGCCAGGGCCCAATGACGAAGCACCACAATCAGAATAATGTTACATTCAACCTCGCCATATAAACTGTCATACAAACCTGAAACGACTTGTGTACGGTAAGCTTCTATTCAAACCAGCCCAAACCATCGGATGACACCCAAATTATAAATCACAATCGACTGAGCGTGGCGGAGCAAAATTATTTTTTGAGCCACCCTAATTATTAGTTTGCTGCTGCCGGTGCCGTTGTTTACATTCGCTCCGCGATCAGTTTTTAATCGTTTTTTTCGGGCAAAAATAGCAGTTTATATAAAGTTTTCGGTTTAAACAAGTGACTGATTTCGAAAAGTGATGTTTAATTTGCATTCCATCAACATTTCGGGCTCCTCATGTGCGAAGAAGTGAGTGAAAACTTGATTTTTTCAGTGCCCTTTGAGAAGAAGTGAAGTGCAGTGATAAGCCCACCAAATCGCGAACGGCTAATAAATTGGCACGAAACTGCTGATTTATGATATTATTTGAGCCGAAATGCATAAGACTCTTTGGATAAACATGTTAATTATCACGGGAAGTGAATAAATATGCTGTAAGCAGGTTAGTAATTTGAATATTAAACTTTTGTTCGATGCTGTTCGATGTATTCGAATGTTGGTAGGAGAGGAGTGCGGGAGGTGTGGGGTGGACCCGTGGAGGGTCCGGTGCCATATTGGCGGCCATCGTGGTACTCTTCCAACTATGTCCTTAATTCGGATCAATAAATAGTTACAACGAAAGTGAATTAGTTTAACGTGGAGTAGAACATAGGGTTTCTTGGATATGACATTAGATACCTAAAAGCAGTCTATGTTGACAACGGGTGGTAATATTGTCACATCCAAGTAACCAATCTTGAATAAAAATGTAATGAAATTTTTCAGATTGTGATCAAATCAGCGAAATTCTGCAATTTTTGTTATGGTGATAAGATATATTCGCTTAAGAGTTGTCTTCATATTTCACACATAGAAACAGGGTTTTGAATAATTGTGTATTTCGTTAAGTCATCCTAATATCTGAGTTCTAAGTAACGTCCGATGCTAAAGTTATATGAGTTAAATAAATAGTCAGTATTTTTTCAATATAATCTGTTGTTGGAGAACGTGACATAATATATAAAAAATAATAATTTTGAGAATTGCGTCGTCGAGCCATATGAGTTCAACCTATTGTAGCAAAGCCAGGGGATACAAGTGTTAGTGGGTTTGAAAAGTTCATTTCCCAATAAGTCAAACGTTTCACACGATGTCACTTCATCTCACCCTGTTCAATTCACCCATCAGCTATCTGTCTCAGTCATTTTCTGCACCTCACGTTATTCAGTTTAAGTCTATACTTAATATTTGCAAATCATGTTGCGTCAACTGTTAGTTCACTAAACTTCCATTCTTCCCATCTAATACAATTGGTATTATACCAATCTCCGAAGGGTTACCTACGCTGTACCTTGCCTTCGGAAATAAAAGTCCAACTTTAGCTCTTCATACACAACACAATACATAAACACATTTTTGGCTCAATAAATAGTTCAATGATAATATAAATATAAACAATGTTATTTCAAGTTACCTAGATTTTAAATTTTTCATTAATTTTAAAGTGTTTGTAGAATGAATTTAAAAATCTCAACGATAATACACTCTACTAAAAGAAAATCGGCCTGAGATCATTACGCTAATAGAGGCAGCGAATCTACTTAGTTTTTGCTACAAGTTACTGGTAATACTACTACAGCTACTGCTATTACTACGAAAAATATATTAACTATTAAGACAACTATTACTACTCCTAAGAGCTACAGCGGATGATCGTTAGCTTCCGAAGTCTTTCTTATTTGTGTATAAGGTTAGTAAAGACTCGTACTGGGCCCTGCCGGCTCCTCTAATCTTACGCATAGTCTGCTGACGATAAAGGATGTGCCAGTGTTCAATGCGCATATTAGGGGCGTGGAGCGTCAAGTTCAAACGATTTTGTTCAGGTAATTAAGAATTGTTAATTAGTTAACAATTGTATATATGTTTCACAATATAAAAATATGCATGTAATTGGAAAATTGTTATGGATCTAAAAAATATTAAATAATGCGAACGCAATACAAAGAACAAAATTTATTGAGAGTGAATTTAGTTTAACTCCATTAATTCATGTTATACCGATATACTTGACGAACCACCGTCGATCCCATCATCCATGGACAGGGGTCAATTTTTTGGAACAGTTCTTGGAGCAATATTTGAAAGAATTCCCGGGGCGTGAGTGAGAGGTGCCTATCGAGGGCTGGAAGACCTCGAAGTAATTAATGAAGAGATCTTGGTGGTATTTTTGGAGTAACTTCAGGAGGAGTTTACATGGGAATTTCTGAATGATTTGACGGCCTTAGTCTGAATAAATAAATAAATTCTGAATGATTTTCTGGTAAAAGTTCTGAGAAAGGAGACGTGGAAATTTCTAAGGCAACAATTTGAGATGGATTTTGAAAGATTTTTGAAAGGAATCACGAAATTTTCTGAAGTAATTCTTATGAGTCCTAGTCGAATTCTTAGAGGAACTTCCGGAGAATTTTCGGGAGGAACTTCCGCAGGAATTCCTGGAGGAATTTCCGGAGGAATTCTTGGAGGAACTTCTGAAAGAACTTCCGGAAGAACTTCTGAAGGAATTTCTGGAGGAACTTGCGGAGGAATACCCGAAAGATTCCTGGAGGAACTTCCGGAGGAATACTTGGAGGAACTTGAGGAGGAAGACCTGAGGAAACTTGCGGAGGAATTCCTGGAGGAACTTCCGAAGGAATTCTTGGAGGAACTTCTGAAGGAATTCTTGGAGGAGCATCCGGATAAGTTCCGGAAGACCTACGAATGATAAATTCATATTTTACAAAAAAAATGCAGCATTTCGTTATAATCATAGCAAGTTTACATGGATTCAAATAGATAGAAGTCTACGAAAACATGGAATAAGATTCATCTCTAAGCGCGCATGAAGTCTGGTCAGCAAGGGGTACGATTTCTTCGTATTGAATCGCTAAGGTTAATGGAAAATTCTGAGTTTTTTATTTTTTTGTTTTTTTTTTGTCTTTATTAGCGAGACTTTCAACCCTAGGCTAGCTCGTCTCGACATTCTGAAAGTTAATAAAAGTTAAAGAAATTAGTAATAATTGCTTAAAACCATTAAAGATTTGCAGAAATTGGTGGGATACGTATTTCCTGCTGGAAGCTTGTAAGATTTTCAAAAATCAGAAGCATTCCAGAATGGGCAGTGAGACAAGAAGATCGAAGACAAAAAGATGAAAAAACTAGAGATCGGATAGACAAAAAAAGAAGAGACAGAAGCTCGAATGAACAAAATTCTAAAGTTTCTAATTTCATGTGCATGATAACTGAGACAATATTTTCAACTATAAATTTGGAAATACTCTATAGATAACGATCAAAAATGAGAGGCAGAAACTTTTTAGAATAATTATAAGTCATGAAAACATTATTGGATAGGCAGACCCACCGAGAAGTTATGATAAAACGCTTTATTCTTGCTCATTTTCCGTTTCGGACCATATTTTTTCGCACAACTGTGTAAAACAAATTGAAATGCATCATCAGAACCAGTGTCCCTCGCAATTGGAGCTATTTTTAAAGCAGTTATCATGGAGTGTATCTCCCGAATCAATTCATTGTCGTTACAACTTGCAAAAAACATCTCTTATTGTATGCCAAATAACATGAGTGTATACACAGATGATAAGTGAGATTTTTATCATTTCGCTTTGGATTCAATCCGTGAAAGTACGTGATGGATGCTCATTTTTTAATGGACATTGAGAATGATCGACTGTGATCACCATCGTTTTAACTAAAAGAGCAACTAGTTATTGTGAAATGTACAATCCAGCTATTTGGAAATGCAGTGTTTGCAGTACTCGAGAGTGTAGATTTTTGATATTCAGAGTTGATTTTATGTAAAACTAGCAGTCTCGACGAACTTCGTTTCGCCTACAATTGATTTATTCTTTGATAAGTTCCCAACATATGCAGAAATTTCTGGTTCATTTGTTTGGGAGCCTCCCTTTCCAGAAGTGGTAGAAATATATCTCCCCTTCCACATTCTCCACATGTAAGATTTGGTTCCATTTGCTTGATTAATTCTCGAATTATGCAGAAATGTATGTTACATTTGTATAGGAGCCCTCCCTTCTAGAGCGGGGCGGGGTCTCAAATTATTTTAAGATCCTTCCCCGGCCCCAAAAACCCCGGCATACGAATTTTCACGCCGATCGGTTCAGTAGTTTCCGAGTCAGACAGACAGAAATTCATTTTTATGTATATAAAAGAAGAAGAAGATTTGCATCGATTTCTCAAAACCAAAACTGTTGCTTAAATAGTAATGATTTCTCCTATTTGTCCTACCCACGACTTGGAACATGGATGCACCTCTGGACTGAAGATGCAGGGAGCTCATAGTACCTTCATAGATGTATTGGGAAGGAAAATATGTGTTAAGGGTTAGGGTAAATAATAGGGAGCTCTATTCGTCAATAATGCTGAAAAAAGAACAATCTTCACGGAATCCAAAACTGAAAGCACTCGCGTTTTCAAGGGCACCCCATTCAAAACGGAAGCCACGCACAACTGTCATTTTTATTATTCCACGCATGCTGCGACGCAGCAAAGTTGAAAACGCTTTCAGTTTTGGATTCCGTGAGGATAGTTCTTAATAAAAGATGATCATATTTTCTGTGATATTTTGTTCAATGAATCGACTGCTTTGAGCGATGAGGCACACTAGGAGTTAACTTTCTGAAATCAGTATGGCGAAAGCATCAAGTTCGATTTCAAAATTAAGCACTTTAATCGAAACAATACCGTCAGACACCATCCCTCATAACGGTACCAAATAGTTTTCATGAAAGTTCTAATTTTGAAAAACCAGTTAGATGTCTTCGCCATACGTTTCTGATGGTTAACTCTGTTGCTATTTTGTGCATATATAGCGCCTGGATGTGGTTGCGACGGGTAAAAATCAGTCACCGCCAATAATTCATTAATGTGACAATGAATTATTGGCAGTGGCTGATTTTCTACTCGCCGCAGCTTTCACATCCAGGCGCTATAGTATATGCACAAATAGCCAGCAAGAGTTAACTGCCAGAATTTAGATGGCGAAAGACATCTAACGTTGGTTTTCTCAAAATTAGAATTTTAATGAAAACTATTTGGTACCGGTTATGAGGGATGGTGTCCGCTACTACGCCTACCAAATATTTTCGATTAAAGTGCTTAATTTTGAAAAATCGAACCTTAGATGCCTTTCGCCATACTGATTTCAGAAAGTTAACTCCTAGTGTGCCGCTGTAAGCACGCTCAAAGCAGTCGATTCATTCTTGAATTATTTGATTTATACTTTTATAGTGGCCCCTGTAATGAACTTTTGGTTACTTCAGGCTTTTGCCGATAATTCAAATAAATAATAACACCAACTTTTGTTCGTTTCAGGTAATGGATGGTTCAAATAACACAAATTGTCAGCACCTCACGATCTATCAAAACCTTCGTATCTTAAAATTTATCTGATTGGAAATGGTAAGTGCGACAGGAGTAGTCTTTTTTTTCCTTTAAGCTGATTTCCTACACAGCTACTCCACACCACTTGTGGCAAGTAAAAAATTCAAACAGGTTTTTTGGTTTTACAATATTTTTTTATCTCAAAGTATTTTTGAAACATCTTGTTCGCAGGCATAAAAAGATTAGATAGATGATAGATAGATAGATGTCATTACTATGATCAATTTCAATATTATATTATTATTATATATACTGATAATAATAATAATAAATAAAATAATATTCAGTTAATTTTTGGTTGCATCTTGAAGCGGTGTTCGGGAAAGAAAAAAAAATAAGATTTTTCAAAACTGACCAATTCCTTCTGGACTAAAGATCTCTAGGACGCCATACAAACTTTGGTTTTGCATTACGAAGCCCTGTTCCAACGCGGCTTTTCAATCCAAAACCAAAATTTGTATGTAGTTCTGGAAATGGTCAATCTGGAGGAAGTTGATCGGTATCGAACATTTCTAATTAATTAATTCACTAGCTTGTTTATTGCATCTAGCTTCAGGGGTCCCTAATGACCTAAGTAGAAGCATGTACGAGATGTTGAAGACGGCTTCTCTTTAAAGGTCGATAAACGTATCTAGCTCATCTTATGACAAGTGATTCAATATTCAATAAGAATCAGTTCAACAGTTAAAAATAGCTGTTCAGCCCATGATAGTATGCATGCTGGGAGCAACTGATCTAGAACATCCTTTTCTGGAATACTAGTATCGTAAATCATATATTTTGAACAGTAGCCATGATGGGATGCCAACGGTTAACATTAGTTAAGTTAACAACTGAACATTAGCAAAACTTAATTCTAAATAATACCCTTGGTTGGACTCTGTGAGCCTGTATGGACATTCTACACAAGCTGTAGTTTACCTGGAAGACCAATCGATCTAAACTGCAGTATAATTTGGAGAACATATTGTTGAGTCGATATTTTTTCTGAGAAATCAGTCATATCGGCGATATTATCTGTTATATCCGGAACACTTCCGGAATAACAGTCGACTCTCTACATCTCGATGTTCTATATCTCGATATCTCTCCCTATGTCGATGGTTTCCTCGGTCGCTTCAATCTACATACATTTTGGCTTTCTACATCTCGATAACCATCCTATTTCGATATCCCTCTATCTCGATGGATTCTGATCATATTTTGTTCAGGATTTACTCTCCTTACGTCGATATGCTCAAATTTTATAACTACTAGACCATCTTTGGACTATAACAAATACATCAACAAAAAGAAATAATATTTGTTTTGTTGTCGTTTTTCATAGCAACGAGCTTTTTTGGATCTAGTACCCATTTCAATTTTCCTTCTCTCCCTATCTCGATGGTCCCTTCAATATCAAGATGTGGAGAGGCGACTGTAGTCGCAATTTATTTGGAAGACAAACTTAGAATGAATGTTCATATGACAGTAGTGGGATTTTTATATTCGTTAGTTGCTATGAGAGTGCATTTTCATTTGTTTTGGTTACCAAAGATTGCTATGATCCAAAATCTCCCTCCCTTAAGGTTTCATCATCCAGTAGGGTTTAAACCGGGCCGGAAGCTAAATCATTCGCCGTCCTCTCTCTAGGATTGGTGAAGTCGGTTGGGTTGGTTCTTCAATATCTACCGCTTCATCGTCCGAAGAATCATCCGTCAGGTTAGCTTCGGTTGGATCGTTCGAATCCATCTCTTCAAACTGTGTTTCTGGGTTTTCAACAGGAACATCGTGCGTTTGAGCTGTTTTTCCGAAACCATCAAAGAAAACCGAAACTGGTGTTGGACATAATCTGCTGGACTTATCAGAGGAATTCGAGTCATGAGATTAGCATGCGATCGTATCAGGCGATGTTGATCTACAAGGAACACATTGTAGTTGACTGTTCCAATCTTTTCGATGACCGTTGCTGGTTGCATACACAAAACGGCAGTGCTGGAAACTCCTCTGAACTGCTCCGTGCTTTTTGTTGAAGGCGTTGTTCTGCTTGTTCGGTTTCGGCACCGATTTCTGTGCTTGATACGTCTGCTGCCACGATGATCGGTACCTGTTGATCGTACACAGCAAAAAAATGTTAATATCCCATGACGTAACATTGGTCAATGCACTTAAAAAACCTATGTAATAGCCGATTTGATGTATTTTCAAGTCAATTCGATTGTATTATTACATAACTGAATGTAAAATCTAACGGACAAAATATTTTTCGGTTGCGCGCAAAGTACGTAGCATTACCTCGCTAAATCGGTAATTTCTTACATAAAATGATGCACATCATGTCAGTTGGAAAAGAAGCGTAATATTACATACTTATGTTGTATATTATGTTAAATCAACGTGAAATTGCAGAACATTGCAGGAATCGCACTCAAACCCGCCACTCGAAACGAACTGTCAGTCAGAAGAAAAAATTGCTTGTTGCTGGTTGACGAACATGTCGGTGCGTGGAGAAAAACTTGTTGTGCGAAGCATGAAGCTTAAACAAAGTGCATTTTAAGTGTTCATATTTAATGGAGTTTAAATATAATTGCGGAAATCGAGTGCTTGTTAATAGCGGGCTTGGTAGTCATATGGCTACTGCTTCTGCCTCATACGCAGGAGGTCGTGGGTTCAATCCCAGGTCCGTTCCATTCTCCTACTTTGTATCTTTCTCTTTATTTCTCATGTTCTAGCAATCGCTAGAACTGGAAATGGACTTCCATACCGTTTCCATTACTATTCCTATACCTTCAACTTGAGTATTCTAACAGTAATCTGCTAGAATTGGAAATGAACTATAGAGCTCGTTTCCTACATCAAATTAGAAATTCCATCAGTTACCTTCTCCTATCTATCACATTGGCAGCTCGTTAACCAAGACGGACCTCTGCCTCTCCAACCTAACCCAGAAATTCCAACAAATTCCGCATGAACTCGTGGCAAGTGCAGAGGTATATTCGGCTTGCAGTGGGCGAGTGATTGCATCATCATTTCCTCCCCTTCCCTACATTGACTTGCATTCTGACGTGGCAGGCGCCAGTATGACCTAACAAATGAGATCACCAGTACTTGTACATTGAAGATGTGTGCTAGTCCCAAGCAAACATCTGTTGGTTCCCGTGCAAGAACAGCTGATCTGGTCATAATGGAGTAGCAACTACGAGCAGTCAATCAAGCTCAAGCTCAAGCTCAATTGCGGAAATCGAGTGCTTGTTAAGTTGAGGATGAATTAAATTAGGTTCAGGATGAAAGGTAAGTTTCCGATCAGCAGGAGGTTTATTGCAATGTTGAAATGTTATTGTTGCAGTCATTGTCGAATTTTACGCACAAGTGTCCAGCCAACGAGTATTCCGGAGTTTATCGTGTCACTGTTAAATTTTCGGTGTTTTCGGCCTCAAGCAAAACGGTGGAGAAGTGGTGCGACTGAACAACTGCTAACAGGAAATGGAAAACTCCAACGCTACCCGGAAAAACGACGAAAAAGTGATTATTCCTAATACAGACCCTGTTCGATTTTGGCAACATTTTTTTTATTATTTTTTATTTTTGAAACCACTTGTAAGCCGGTAAGGTGACTGCCAGAGAAGACGCTTTACGCGACGCCGCGCGAAAACTGCACGCAAAGGAGTAACAGTCAATAATCAATCGTATGGACGCTTCGCTTCGCACTTCGCGTCTACTCTGATCGCACCCTAAATCTCATAATCTCCGTAAGCATAATGAGTTAGAGCCCTGAACCGACGTAAAAACAAAATCATGAAAAAAATCTAATTTTAATTTTAATTTTTAATTTTTAAGCTTTAACTTAAAAATTTTAATTTTTGATTTTGAATTTTGAATTTTTTATTTAATTATTTATTATTAATTTTTAATTTTTAATTTATACTTTTAGTTTTTAATTTTCAATTTATAATTATTAGTTTATAATGTAAAATTTATAATTTCTAATTTCTTATTTCTAATTTATAATTTCTAATTTATAATTTCTAATTTCTTATTTTTCATTTCTAATTTTTCATTTCTAATTTCTAAATTTTAATTTCTAATTTCTAATTTTAAATTTCTTATTTTTCATTTCTAATTTTTAATTTCTAATTTCTAAATTCTTTTTTCTAATTTCTAATTTCTAATTTATAATTTATAATTTATAATTTACAATTTATAATTTATAATTTATAATTTATAATTTATAATTTATAATTTATAATTTATAATTTATAATTTATAATTTATAATTTATAATTTATAATTTATAATTTATAATTTATAATTTATAATTTATAATTTATAATTTATAATTTATAATTTATAATTTATAATTTATAATTTATAATTTATAATTTATAATTTATAATTTATAATTTATAATTTATAATTTATAATTTATAATTTATAATTTATAATTTATAATTTATAATTTATAATTTATAATTTATAATTTATAATTTATAATTTATAATTTATAATTTATAATTTATAATTTATAATTTATAATTTATAATTTATAATTTATAATTTATAATTTATAATTTATAATTTATAATTTATAATTTATAATTTATAATTTATAATTTATAATTTATAATTTATAATTTATAATTTATTTATAATTTATAATTTATAATTTATAATTTATAATTTATAATTTATAATTTATAATTTATACTTATAATTTATAATTTATAATTTATAATTTATAATTTATAATTTATACTTATAATTTATAATTTATACTTATAATTTATAATTTATAATTTATAATTTATAATTTATAATTTATAATTTATAATTTATAATTTATAATTTATAATTTATAATTTATAATTATAATTTATACTTATAATTTATAATTTATAATTTATAATTTATAATTTATAATTTATAATTTATAATTTATAATTTATAATTTATAATTTATAATTTATAATTTATAATTTATAATTTATAATTTATAATTTATAATTTATAATTTATTATAATTTATAATTTATAATTTATAATTTATAATTTATAATTTATAATTTATAATTTATACTTATAATTTATAATTTATAATTTATAATTTATAATTTATAATTTATAATTTATAATTTATAATTTATAATTTATAATTTATAATTTTATAATTTATAATTTATACTTATACTTATAATTTATAATTTATAATTTATAATTTATACTTATAATTTATAATTTATAATTTATAATTTATAATTTATAATTTATAATTTATAATTTATAATTTATACTTATAATTTATAATTTATAATTTATAATTTATAATTTATAATTTATAATTTATAATTTATAATTTATAATTTATAATTTATAATTTATAATTTATAATTTATAATTTATAATTTATAATTTATAATTTATAATTTATAATTTATAATTTATAATTTATAATTTATAATTTATAATTTATAATTTATAATTTATAATTTATAATTTATAATTTATAATTTATAATTTATAAATTATAATTTATAATTTATAATTTATAATTTATAATTTATAATTTATAATTTATAATTTATAATTTATAATTTATAATTTATAATTTATAATTTATAATTTATAATTTATAATTTATAATTTATAATTTATAATTTATAATTTATAATTTATAATTTATAATTTATAATTTATAATTTATAATTTATAATTTATAATTTATATTTTATAATTTATAATTTATAATTTATAATTTATAATTTATAATTTATAATTTATAATTTATAATTTATAATTTATAATTTATAATTTATATAAATGCTAATATCTTTGCCTAATAAACTCTAATCTTCATGCGGTTTTCAGCATAACATTCTGTATTGAATTCTTCAAAAGCTGAATGAGTATCATTGTTCTTGATCGTAAATTGTGCCGTACAACTGCAAATCACTGTTTTTGGATGTTTCTGCATACATTTTTGCATATAAACTTCCAACGAGTTTCGCACCGCCCAAACGTTGACCGATTTTGTCCAGAGCATCAGGGCATCAAATAGAACCGAATAAGAGGGCGGCCCATCAAAAAAATGAAAAAGTGTTTTTTGAGCCACCCTAGTATACAGGGTTAGGCAAAATGATTGATATAGGTAAATTTGGCCCAAATTCAAATCCTTATAACTTTAAAAAAAAATGATGAAATTAGACAAAACCGGAAGCATTCGACGGCAAATTTAGTCAAGATTCAGGAACATGCATGGTCTTGAATATTGTCCACCGGACACCGGAGATGTACCGGATTTTCGGAGGCCATGCCAAAAACAAAATTTTTATGCCGCCTGTATTTTTGTGTGGTTTGAAGTTACATCGAAGAACACTATTTTCCTAGAAACTAGATCTTATTGAAAATCGAATGCGGGTGGTTGCGCTTAAGATCCGTTAAAACATCCGAGATATGGCCATTTTAGTAAACCTGTTCAAACTGTATCAAACATCAAGATTTTTCATGAAGATGCTTCAGGAAGCATATTCAGGACGATCAGTTACCTTGACTGCTCTGTAGTAGGTTCCAGGTGCCCCAGGGAAGTGGCCCTGTGCTTCCCAAGCATCTTCATGAAAAATCTTGAAGTTTGATACCCATATTGATAGGGTTCTGAACGTTTTCAAATTGGCCACTTCTGGGGCACCTGGAACCTACTACAGAGAGGTCAGGGCAACTGATCGTCCTTAATATGCTTCCTGAAGCATCTCCATGAAAAATCTTGAAGTTTGATACCAATACTGATATGGTACCGGATAATATATACGTGATTGGAAGAATATACATAATAGACCATAGTATCCGGAAACAGGTTTACTAAAATGCTTATATCTCGGCATCCACCGCATTCAATTAGTGTTCAAACCACACAAAATACGAGCGGCAGAAAAATGTGTTTTTGACATGGCTCTCCGAAAATCCGGAACATCTCCGGTGTCCGGTGGCCAGTATTTGGCCATGCATGTTCCTAAATCTTGACTAAATTTGTCGCCGAATGCTTCCGGTTTGTCCAATTTCATCAATTTTTCAAAAGTTATAAGGATTTGAATTTGGGCCAAATTTTGCCTATCTCAATCATTTTGCTTAACCCCTGTATATATATATATATATATATATATATAAATTAATTTCCCATACTAATTTGCATGCAAACTTGAAATGGCTTGTGCTAAATAAGTTTTAACTCAAATGAGCTCAAATTTTCAGAGGACACTCAGAACATGGTAAAGAATCAGATGAGCACTGTGGAGCAAAAATCGATTTTGAACTACCCTAATATATATATATATATATATATACAGTGCCTTCCCTGATTTTGGCAACACGACCGGATTTTAATGTTGCCAAAATGGAGATGTTGTTAAAACGGGAAAAAATTTCATACAAAATTTCAATTTTTTTGGTTTGCATGATTGAAGCTAAATACTTAAAATATGTACTACAAACTATGTGGAGTGTGTTTAAGTGATGCACATGCATCATAATTGGCATTTTTGCGATATTATTCATAACTCGGAGATTGTAGTTCAAACAAAATTGAATCAAACTCTAGAATGGTAATCAAACGATAATGTAACTAATTAGCCAATTTCACAATACACATTTAATAACAAATAATATTTGAAATTAACAATAGCCTCGGCCACGTCCTTACAAAAAATTGTGGTGATAAAAAACGTTTCTATTGTAGTCCATTGAAGTGCTGACTTCAATCTGACATCACATATAAAATTTAATCAACCAAAATAATTGTTTTACGGATACAAGATGACTTAATGTGCTACAAATTTCGAATTCTTATATAATGGATTTTGATGTTTTAGAAAATGGTAACGGAAATATCCATTCTGTGCATTGGTCAAACGTGTCCAATGTAGTGTGAGTATGGGTGTAGTTACTCGACTCACTAAAACCAAATCCCTTTGCACTAGTCGGTCTCCTAGCACTCAACCCAGGAATATTTCAGACGGCAATGATTGATCCATGAGCACAATGTGCACCTCGCACTACGAGTGACAGTGTGACCAAGTGGAAGCTGGAAGACCCTTTGCGGCATGCCAGCTCTGACACTCGACAACAGTCAACCTACGGACATACTGGTGCTCGCTGCAGGTCATCGCACTCCAGTTCTCCATGCACTACTTTCATTATTTTAACATTGAAAAGATGGATGAATCCTACATCAGACTGAATAGGGAAGCAAGCATGGGAAGCAGATCTGACTAGTCATTAACACGTTGAAGACGAAGTAGGCTTAAGAGAAGACAACGGCCATTTACCACGAACTTGTATCAATGGCGACAAAATCAAGGTGGTTGAAGAATTTGTGTACTTGGGCTCACTTGACTTCCGATAACGATACCAGCAGACAAATTCGGAGACGCAACGTGACAGGAAAGCGTACACAATTTGGACTCCATAAAACACTCCGATCAAATAGAGTTCACCGCCGTACTAAACAGACTCCCTCATTAAACCGGTGGCGGTAGTCCTCCTTGGACACGAGATGTGGACAATGCTTGTGGAGGACCAACGCGCTCATGTCCCAGTAACATACAAGTTTTATAATAGTTTTATAGAAGCTTTGTAGAGCAAATATTGGTTTTCATGACCGTTATAAAACCCAAAATGTTTCTTGGGATGGAAACGGCATTGGACGTGTGAAAAAGAGAAAGTATCAACGCCTCCCATTCAGTGTGCTAGAGTTCCAGACACATAGAAGTCTTCATTTCTAGAATGCTTGAATGGCTTCTTCTATCAGCGCACGGTAACGACGCTCATTTTTGTGTTACCAAGTGATTCGCGTTACTCAAAAAGCTTCCATTGGTGAGCGTTGAAGATCATTAAACGGTGAATCATCGAACATTCAATTTCAAAGATCTGAGGAAGCTCATAACTTGCCCGCGGCAAAGCATCAAGTTGGCTAAGATTAACCTGATTTTTCTCATGTTCTGATTTTTTCAATGCCTGCGAGAGCCTTTACGGTTATATGTTACCAAACTCTTACCATTACTGAACATTGAACTGTTGGAAATCAAGCTTGAAATCAAAAGGCTCGTTATGCAATTGGCATATCAGGAAACTGAAAAAGCCAACAATGTTCTGATAATAATCGCTAGATAAATTTGCGTCAATTTTAAATAATAATACTCTTTGAAATAAAATTGTTTCTTATTATCTATAAGGGAATGCAACAGTAAGACGGATTTTTTTTTTAAAACGATGGTTTCTCGGCTGATACCAGAAAAGAGGCGCATAATGAGCAAAACGACCTGATGGCTATATAGCGTGTTTAGAAAATCGAATTTGCTAATCATTAGCCTTTTCTGTAAGCGTGTACTCACACGCACATTTCACTCACACTTTTACTCAGTTTGTTTGCAACCACGAGCTGTTGTCACGGCAAAATCAAATGGGATTATTTGCAATCACGAACCATGCGTTTGTGTTGGTGAGAAATGTCGGCAAGACCCTAATAAGCAATTAAACCTACTGGGCTTACACTCGATCCCATATATGGGTCACTTTGTAACAATAATTAATCACTCAATTTTGCATGTTGATCAAATGGAAATGACCCATATTAGTGTGTGAACCATGATTGTGGGGTCAGTATACTTGGTCCTGGATCACTCATGCAGTATCGGTTGCATTGTGATGTAAACAGCGGGCTTCGTTTAATAGGTACAACGGTGTGAGTCAGCTTGTCGATGATAAAATCGGTGCGAATGCCAAAAATACGACATTCTACGGTGGGTTGGTTAGATTAGGATAGTGTGAATAAGGACATGGAAACCGTGAATAAAAGAGTAGAAAAGTTCCAATAGAAATTATTTGCAATGAGCGGTAATACGGTGGTGGTTCATTATTTCAGTGAAAGTGTCCATTATTCGTATAGAGCCCATAATACGCATATAAACCTTAATGACATTCACTTTTGGTTTTGTTTATCATATTACATATTAATAACAAGGTTTTAGCTCTGAAAAGTAATAAAAAAAATATTTTCGAGGTTGTTGCCAAAATCGGGATGAAAATGTTGCCAAAAACGGGTGTTATCAAAATCGGGGTAGACAAAAACGGTGTTGCCAAAATCGGATGGGACTGTATATATATAGAAGATTTGAGAGGTTTTGTTCTATTATTGGCAGAGGGGTTTTTATCGACCAAATTTTATGAAATTTGGCCACAATATTCTTTGATATGCAAAGAATGTTTAGGCCAAATTTGAGCCTAGTCAGTCATAAAAAACCCCCCTGTCAATAATAGAACAAAACCTGCCAAAGCCGTCATTCCCCCTATATATATATATATATATATATATATATATATATATATATATATATATATATATATATATATATATATATATATATTATCAATTTCCCACCTTATCGGCCGCGACGATTTGAAATCGTCGCAAAACAAATCGTCGCCGAAATCGTCGCCAGCAAAATGGCCATAAGATCTGTCAGATCAACTGTGAACAAAATTGTTTGATCTCCAATAATCACATTATTTCCCAAAATTTAGTACTATTATTCATGCATATTTTCATAATTTGGCTTTGAACTACCACATATTGAAAATAATGATATTGGCGACGATTTTAAAGGTGCTTAAAAAGTGATCGGCGCGTTTTGTTACCAGCGAAACTGACAATATATAAATATATATGTTTTTTGATTTCTAATTTATAATCTAGCAATTCTCCGTAAATTCCTCCAGAAGATAATTCAGGAATTTTCCCGGAAGTTCCGGAACTACCGGAGGAAATCCTTGAGAAACTTCCGGAGGAATTCCTGGAGAAACTTCCGGAGGATTTCCTGGAGAAACTTCCGGAGGAATTCCTGGAGAAACTTCCGGAGGAATTCCTGGAGAAACTTCCGGAGGAATTCCTGGAGAAACTTCCGGAGGAATTCCTGGAGAAACTTCTGGAGGAATTCCTGGAGGAACTTCCGGAGGAATTCTTGTAGGAACTTCCGGGGGAATTACTGAAGGAAGTTTCGGAAGAATTTCTGAAGGAGCTTCCGAAGAAATTGCTGAAGAAACTTCCGGAGAATTTCCTTGAGATACTTCGGAGTGAATTCCGGGAGAAACTCTCGGAGGATTTCCTGGAGAAACTTCCGGAGAAATTCCTGGAGAAACTTCCGGAGGAATTTTTGGAGGAACTTCCGGAAGAATTCCTGGAGAAACTTCTGGAGCAACTTCCGGAGGAATTTTGAGGAACTTCCGAAGGAGGAATTCTGGAGGAATTCCTGAGAAACTTCCGAAGAATTTCTGGAGAAACTTCCGTAAGAATTGCTGGAGGAACTTCCAGATGAATTGTTGGAGGAACTTTCGGAGGAATTCTTTGAGGAATTTCCTGGAGGAACTTCCGAAGGAACTCCTCGAAGAACTTCCGGAGGAATTCCTGGAGGAACTTCCGGAAGAACTTTTGGAAAAACTTCCGGAGGAACTTCCGGAAGAACTTCCGGAAGAACTTCCAGAGAAACTTCCTGAGGAATTCCTGGAGGAACTTCCGGAGGAATTCCTGGAGGAACTTCCGGAGGAATTTCTGGAGGAACTTCCGGAGGAATTCCTGGAGGAACTTCCGGAGGAATTCCTGGAGGAACTTCCGGAGGAATTCCTGGAGGAACTTCCGGAGGAATTCCTGGAGGAACTTCCGGAGGAATTCCTGGAGGAACTTCCGGAGGAATTCCTGGAGGAACTTCCGGAGGAATTCCTGGAGGAAGTTCTAGAGGAATTTCCGGAGGAATTAGTGGAGGAACTTCCGGAAGAATTCCTGGAGGAACTTCCGGAGGAATTCCTGGAGGAACTTCCGGAGGAATTCCTGGAGGAACTTCCGGAGGAATTCCTGGAGGAACTTCTGGAGGAATTCCTGGAGGAACTTCTGGAGGAATTCCTGAGGGAACTTCCGGAGGAATTCCTGGAGGAACTTCCGGAGGAATTCCTGGAGGAACTTCCGGAGGAATTCCTGGAGGAACTTCCGGAGGAATTCCTGGAGGAACTTCCGGAGGAATTCCTGGAGGAACTTCCGGAGGAATTCCTGGAGGAACTTCCGGAGGAATTCCTGGAGAACTTCCGGAGGAATTCCTGGAGGAACTTCCTGGAGGAATTCCTGGAGGAACTTCCGGAGGAATTCCTGGAGGAACTTCCGGAGGAATTCCTGGAGGAACTTCCGAGGAATTCCTGGAGGAACTTCCGGAGGAATTCCTGGAGGAACTTCCGGAGGAATTCCTGGAGGAACTCGGAGGAATTCCTGGAGGAACTTCCCGAGGAATTCGTGGAGGAGCTTCGGAGGAATTCCTTGAGGAACTTCCGGAGGAATTCCTGAGGAACTTCCGGAGGAATTCCTGGAGGAACTTCCGGAGGAATTCCTGGAGGAACTTCCGGAGGAATTCCTGGAGGAACTTCCGGAGGAATTCCTGGAGGAACTTCCGGAGGAATTCCTGGAGGAACTTCCGGAGGAATTCCTGGAGGAACTTCCGGAGGAATTCCTGGAGGAACTTCCGGAGGAATTCCTGGAGGAACTTCCGGAGGAATTCCTGGAGGAACTTCCGGAGGAATTCCTGGAGGAACTTCCGGAGGAATTCCTGGAGGAACTTGCGGAGGAATTCTTGGAGGATTTTCCGGAGAAACTTCCGGAGGAATTCCTGGAGGAACTTCCGGAGAAATTCCTGGAGGAACATGCGGAGGAACTTCCGGAGGAATTCCCAGAGGAACTTCCGGAGAATTCTGGAGGAACTGCCGTAAGAATTCCTAGAGGAACCTCCTGAGGAATTCCTGAATGAAATTCTGGAAGAATTTCTAAAGGAACTTCCGGTGGAATTTCTAAAGGAACTTCCGGAAGAATTCTTGGAGAAACTTCCGGAAGAATTCCCGGAGGAACTTCCAGAAAAATTCCTGGAGGAACTTCCGGAGAAATTCCTGGAGGAACTGCTGGGGGAATTCCTGGAGGAACTTCCGGAGGAATTCCTGGATGAACTTCCGAGAACTTTCTGGAGGAACTTCCGGAGGAAGCCTGCATGTTGTAGCATTCCTGGAGGATTTTCTGGAGGAAGCTCGCATGTTGTTGAATTCCTGGAGAAACTTCCAAAGGAATTCCTGGAGGAACTTCCGGCGGGATTCCCGGAGGAACTTCCCGAGGAACTTCCGGAGGAATTCCTGGAGTAACTTCCGGAGGAATTCTCGGAGGAACTTCCGGAAGAATTCCCGGAGGAACTTCCAGAAAAATTCCTGGAGGAACTTCCGGAGAAATTCCTGGAGGAACTGCTGGGGGAATTCCTGGAGGAACTTCCGGAGGAATTCTTGGAGGATTTTCCGGAGAAACTTCCGGAGGAATTCCTGGAGGAACTTCCGGAGAAATTCCTGGAGGAACATGCGGAGGAACTTCCGGAGGAATTCCTGGAGGAACTTCCGGAGGAATTCCTAGAGGAACTCCCGTAAGAATTCCTAGAGGAACCTCCTGAGGAATTCCTGAATGAAATTCTGGAGGAATTTCTAAAGGAACTTCCGGAGGAATTCCTGGAGGAATTTCCGGAAGAATTCTTGGAGGAACTTCCGGAGGAATTCTTGGAGGAACTTCCGGAGGAATTCCTGGAGGAACTTCCGGAGGAATTCCTGGAGGAACTTCCGGAGGAATTCCTGGAGGAACTTCCGGAGGAATTCCTGGAGGAACTTCCGGAGAACTTTCTGGAGGAACTTCCGGAGGAAGCCCGCATGTTGTAGCGATCCTGGAGGAACTTCTGGAGGAAGCTCGCATGTTGTTGAATTCCTTGAGGAACTTCCGGAGGAGTTCCTAGAGGAGCTTCCGGAGGTATTCCTGGAGGAATTTCCTGCGGAATTCCTGGAGGAGTTTCCGAAGGAATTCCTGGAGGAATTTCCGGAGGAATTCTTGGAGGAATTTCAGAAGGAATTCCTGGAGGAATTTCCGTAAGAATTGATGGAGGAATTTCTGGATGAATTTCTGAAGGAATTTAAGGAGGGATTTCTGGAGGAATTTACAGAAGAATTCCTGGAGTAATTTCCGGAGGAATTCTTGGAGGAATTTCCGGAGGAATTCCTGGAGGAATTTCCGGAGGAATTCCTGGATGAACTATCGGAGGAATTCTTGGAGGAACTCACGTAGGAGCTATTGGAGGAATTCCTGGAAGAATTTCCGAGGGAATTTTTGAAGGAAATTGTGCAAGAATTGCAGGAGGATTCTCCAGAGAAATTGGTGGAAGGGTTTCCAAAGAATATCTGGAGGAGTTTCCAGACGATCTTCTGGAGATACTTCCTGAGGTATGCCTGGGAAATTTTCCGAAGATTTTTTTTGAAGAACTTACAAAGCTATTTCCGGAGGACTTCCTGAAAAACTTCCGAACAAATTGCCCCGCCTCTATTGTTGATAACCAACGACGCTGCCACGTCACCATCGATAAAATATAATAAATTAATAATAATTAAAAAAATATATTGAATTATATAAATTGAATTACATATATATACATACATAAAAATTAATAAAAAATTTAACATAAAAATTGTAAAGTAAAAATTAAAATTTAAAACAAATAGTTAAATATTAAAAATAAAAAATATTTTAAAAAAATCAACTGAATATTTTTAATTTAAAGATTCAAGTATTTGTATATACCATAAAATACGTTTTGAATAAATAAAATTTGAAATTGTATATCTGAAATTTTATTTTCAAAATGAAAGAAAAAACTGAATACCCCTAACCCCCGCTGCCGAAAAGCGGGATTCTTCCTGACCTGGTTTTACGTTGTTTTTAGTTACATCAAAAATATTACGTCGAAAATAAATTACACTGCTTTAATTTGAAAATAAAATATCAAGTACGTCAACTTTTGTTACGTCAATCAGATGTAATAAAACATTATATTTACGACGGCGATGATGTGCATCGAATCTGATATGATATTACTTTTTATTTTTTACTGTGTAGTGGGTTAGAAACAAATTTGACTGAAGCGCTGTCTTGAATTGATGAAAAGGGCTATGGCATTCCGGAGTCCACCGCCGCTTCGTTCCCTTCTTCAGCAGCTGGTCCATCGGATGACATAATTGGTGCTGCGCACGAACCTTCCATAGAAGTTGATCGCACCCAAATACAATCTTAGTTCGGAAACATTTGTTGGGACCGGAATTTATGCGATGGCCTCCACCTTTTCAGGATTTGGACGGATGTCTTCTTTGTCCACGATATGTGCCCCAAATAGGCGAGCTGTTTTTGGAAAAGAAGACCACGATGTTATCGATGGTGAGCAGCTTCTTGGAACTATTATCTACTTTGAGTTGCAAATACGCATCGGAGAGATCGATGATGCTGAAAATGATGCTCCCATTGAGTTGAGCGAAGATTTTGTCGTGAGTCGGAAGCGGATAGTGGTTAGCTTCTAATGCCTTGTTGAGTCCCATCGAGTATTCCGCGCAGATGTGATCGCGTCCGTTTGGTTTGCGTACCGTCGCAATTGCATAGAAAACAAGTATGCGGTATGGAGTTAGGCTTCAGAAAGTGTTTTCATTCGTTTTCTGCATTGTCTTAAGGTATCGCTAAAAACTTTCGCATACTTCGGAAATCTTGAATTTGTTGGTCGATAGATTTTGCCTTCACTTGATTGTAGACTGAATCGATGGGAACTGATCATAACAACAGTTCGATCCAGTCCATGCCTAAGAGGTTAAGGTTGGCAGCCGTTGTGAGGAAACACTTTCCTTTTTTTCGTGTTGCCGTTGCGACGAAACTCACTAAACAGATGGAGCGGATTTCCTGACGCGTTCATGGCTTGAATTGTTGGCTTTTCGATAGCAGGCTTACCCAGGGAGCTCCAGGTTCGCTTCGATATAACCGTGATGTCGCTGGCTGTGTCCAACTGCAGCTTGATTTCTACGCCGTTGATGATGTTTGGTACGTACTTTCGCTAGCTTGAGTGTTGAGAAATGTGTATTCTTCGAGACTTGACCATGCTGGGCTTTCTTGATCTGCTCGGCAACGTTTTCTCCTCTCCAGCCGAAACTGGTTTTGGAGTTCAGTGCGTGGTTTCTCTTGTTTCGACCTGCAGAACGATGACGCGATCGGCCGAAATATTTGTTTTGCATAGCGCGGCCGGTAATAAAAATCAGTTCAGTTCAGTGCGTGCCGAAACATTTGTTCTGCATTGCGCGGCCGGTAATAAAAATCAGTTCAGTGCGAGATTTCTCTTGTTTCGGACTGCAGAACGATCGCGCGATCGGCCGAAATATTTGTTCTGCATTGCGCGGCCGGTAATAAAAATCAGTTCAGTGCGAGATTTCTCTTGTTTCGGACTGCAGAACGATGACGCGATCGGCCAAAATATTTGTTCTGCATTGCGCGGCCGGTAATAAGAGTAGCTATCGAACAAGTAAGTGCAGTGCGTGTTTTAGTCGTCGGGAAAGAAATAAAGTATTTTGTGTTCGGTGGCTCATGCGCATGTAGCGCGCGGTCGAAAAAAGCGAGTTCTCCAATAGTTTGCTGTAGCCATCGAACAAGTGAGTACAGAGTGCTGCGCTTCCGTGCGGTCGTCCAAAACGCGAATCTCCTTAGCTTTCATATGCCACCGGGCGTGCATGTTTTTTAACTTTTAACTCGTATTAGTGTCATTTCCATCCCATAGATCGCATCGCTTTACCAAAGTGAATCCAGATAAATTATCCTTTGTAACTAAGACGATATCCTATACCAAGATAAACGCGGATATGCAGAGGTATACTCGGTATCTAGTAGCAACGAGAGTCGGACCAATAATCCTTCCATTCCTATATGACCGTAAGGACGTGGCTGGCGCCGTTATTGACTTTAAATATTTGAGCTCCTGAAACGTGTACATTTGAGAATGGGTAGCTAATCCCAAGCCCCATTCATTGTGTTCTCTGTACAATTTCGCAAGTTCAGTCAATCACGGAGTAGCAAATCACGAATTGTACGGTCATAATGCTCATAATGCTCATGCTCATGCTCCAGCGGAAACTGGTTTTGACTTCAAGAAACAGCTGCAGTAATTCTTTCCTTATGGCTGCCATGGTTGCACTGCTTGCATTAGTGATTGCCAACAATTTATCTTCTGGCTTTGAAGATTTCTGCTGGCGTGAATTTCCCTTCTCCTGAACGGCGTTCACTGTTGATTTCGAGCTTGACTGGCGCTCGATCATGGATGTATCCGCTTTGAGATTGACGAGCCGTTGATAGTCGTCGATCAGATTCTGGAGTGTAACTGGAACTTCAGTGTATCTGGTGTTTCAGCTTCAATACGAGAAAGTAGTCTGGCTCATATGTCCGCATAGCAATGCGCTTTAAGTACACAGACAAACACCAAGCTCTTGAACTGGTCAATCTCAACGTTCTTGAAATCGGAATCCTCGCAAGTTATCGGTTGACCTTTCCTCCGTAGCCTATAATGTCTTTGGATTCTGACTTGACGAGCTGCAGACACTGGTAGCGCTTGTTGAAGATAGAGGTTTGCGATCCAAAAATTTGCTTGAGGGTTTCGACGGTGTTCGCAGAGTTGATATCCTTGGAAAACTTTGGCAGAATGTAGTTGGAATACCGTGTGTGTGAGAAGGTGTATCCAACTTCCTTAGCAGCAAACGTACTTTAGCGGAATCTTCCAGGTTCCCAGCTTCCGAATCAAAAAGGTCTGCGTACCGGCTATACCACTTTTCGAAAGTTTTTCCATTTTCTGAGTCGTAAGAAATTAGCAGATGTTCGTTGCCAGGGCCTCAAGTGTTTGCTCCGGGTTGCGAGGGCCTGGAGTAGGTTGCGCTAACTTCTGCAGGAGCGCCGCCATTTGGAGAATTACTTCTTGAAGTTCCGTCATTGCCTCAGGTTCTAAATCCTCGTCGCCAGTTGTTATATCAATTGTACTTCCGTTCGGTTGTTGCTAAGTGTTCCGGAT
>NC_085141.1:345540287-345563514 GCF_024139115.2 Armigeres subalbatus
GTCAGTCATTGATTTTTTCATCCACGCTGGTTCGCCACGGCGCCGCCGCCGATGAAATCAACGGCGCGCCGCCGGGCAAAAGTGACCACCACGCCGCCGCCGCCGATTATATGACCGGCGCACAGGTTTAGCCGAGAACCTGAAAGAGGACGTCGGCTCCGGAATAGACCCCGCATTCGCTGGCTGCATGCAATCGAGGAAGATGCGCGTGCGGTCGCTTTGCAGAGAGACTGCTATCTGGCGGTCTAGAACGAGCCACCTGAAACAAGTAAGCATATGGGTATTTTAAAATTTCGTTTCAGGTGGTTGAAACGAAATCCGGAATTTCGCGGAATTTTACATGGCGAAATTGCATTTCATGATTTCGTTTCGTTTCGTAAAATTAGAAAATTTGCCAGAAAAAACTAGCTTCAACGAAATTTAACGAATTCGCGGAATTTCGAAACAAATTAAACAAACCATTCTTCATTTAAAATTTTGGCTGCGCGCTGAACAAAATCGTTAAGTTGTTTTCAATACAATTTTATACAATTTTTCTAATAATGCCAACTACATAACCCTATTCTTAGTCGACAAATACGTTTGTAGTTTCTTCTATAAAACGTCTTCAGTTTCCAAGTTTCAAATTTATATTTTGTGATATTTTTACTATTTGTATAAACGAATCGAATTTATCGTGTTGCTCTGGTCCGGAAGAACCGAAGTGAAAAAAATCTACATCGCGTAGCAGAAATTTGTTTAACCAATGTACAATCGATCTTGTAGATGCTGATCACGCCAATTAGTGTGGGAGAACTAAGTGATAAAACTAATGTCTGCATCGAAGAGCACAGAATTATTTAGTGCGGAATCGATCTATCAAAATTGTAGATCTTATTAAACGAAGCACATTGAATTGTGTTGGAATGATTTCAAACACAGTTTTCGTCTTCTTATTTTCAAAATAACTTCGTTTACAATAAGGGGTCGTACACTTATTACGTAAGCAATTTTTCTGGGTTTTCGACACCCTCCCCCATGTAAGTTTTTTTTTCAACAAATGAATTTTTATTTATGAGCGTAAAGATTGACCGACCCCCTCCCCATAAGTGCTTACGTAATATTGTACAGCCCTAAATACTTAGTCGCTTACCAATAAATTATCTTCTACTAGCCAACGATTCTTTTCCCGTAGCGCTCACGGAGATGCAGAGCATTTCTCGGTCTTTAATAACAGCGGTTCTCAACCTGGGGTACATGAACCATCAGTACTTTCTGCCGGACCAGGGTACCGAGTAGCACACATGCTTAGTTACCACAACTTATATGTGACAAAATTCAGTTACATTTAAGTTGCTGCAACCAAATCTGTTCAACATGTGCTACTTGGGACCTCGGACGAAATGCTTAATGGCGGATGAATCACAGTTTTAATCCAAGCTTATTGATAAAGTTTTGTATTTTTTTATTTCTAAACTTTGTCTTGTTCATAATAGGTAAAGGATGCATTTTGGATCACCCTTACGGGCTCTTGATTTGGACCACCAAGAGAATTTGTCTCAGTGGTTCAAATATGAGCATCGAACTGGTGGTCCAAAATACCTCCTACCCTATGCATGCGATCAGTGAATCATGGCATTTGAATATTGTCCTCCAACCAGTACAATGGATGAAGAGATGTGGGACAAAAGATCAAAGGGCAAACTTCGACTGAACAAGCCTCCATTTGAAAGACATGAAGACTTTTTCCAGAAAAGCTCAGTTGCTTTGTTGCAAGAATTGGAAGCATCCTTCTACGCTTCTCGAAGCCTCCTTCCAAGCAGCTTGGAAGCCTCCTTTCAAGTGACCCGGAAGCGTCATTTCAAAGGTTCAAAACTTTTTTTAAGAGGCCCGGAAGCCAAGATGTCCTAGAAATTTCCTTTTTTCTGCTTCTTTTACAAGCCTCAGATCTTTTCAAGGGTAATCGACGGTAAATTCTTCTCCGACATCACGAATGTCCGCACTTACGCAGTGCGAATATTGAATGACCACTACCTCGTTGCAGATGCCTGCGCTCAAAACTCTCGACGGTGTACAACACGCGTCGAAGCGGACGCGCGGCTAACATTGGCGGCTACAAGACGTAGACAGCCCAAGAATACGCGCAGCAGCTGGAAGTGCACTCCAACGGAAGAGCAGCTAGGCGCAGCGTCTCTTGAAGATGGCTGTGAGAGATATTCGATCCGCCATTGGTAGCACCGCAACCGCTGCACAGGCACGTGCCCCGGATCAGAGAAACGACTATGACGGCGAATGTGAGCAGTTAGTGGAAGAGAAGAATGCAGCATGGGCGAGATTGCTGCAACACCGCACGAGGGCGAACGGCACGATATAAACAGGCGCGGAACAGACAAAACTCGATTTTCCGAGGAAAAAGCGCCAGCAGGAAGATCGAGACGACGAAACGGAGCAACTGTACCGCTAATAACACACGAAAGTTCTATGAGAAGTTGAACCGTTCACGTAAGGGCCACGTGCCAGCCTGATATGTAAGGACATAAAGGAACCTCCTTACGAACGAGCGTGAGGTGATCCAAAGGTGGCGGCAGCACACGAAGAACACCTGAATGGCGATGTGGCAGACGAAGATGGCGGTATGGTGATGGACCTGGGAGAACGCGCGGAGACATAGTCTCTCCGGATCTCCAAGAAATCCAGGAGGAGTTTGGCCGGCTGAAGACAACAAAGCCCCTGGGGTTGACCAACTACCAGGAGAGCTATTTAAACACGGTGGTGAGGCACTGACTAGAGCGCACTGGGTCACTTACCAAGATTTGGGAGGAGGAAGTTTTGCCGCAGGAGTGGATGGAAGGTGTCGTGTCCCATCTACAAAAGGGCGATAAGCTGGATTGTAGCAACTACCGCGCAATCACATTGCTGAACGCCGCCTACAAGGTACTCTCCCAAATTTTATGCCGTCGACTAGCACCAACTGCAAGGGAGTTCTGGGGCAGTACCAGGCGGTTTATGGGCGAACGCTCCACCACGGACCAGGTGTTCGCCATTCGCCAAGTACGCAGAAATGCCGCGAATACAACGTGCCCACATCATCATCATTCATCGACTTCAAAGCCGCATATGATACAATCGATCGGACCAGCTATGGCAGCTAATGCACGAACACGGTTTTCCGGATAAACTGGACACGGTTGATCAAAGCGACGATGGATCGGGTGATGTGCGTAGTCGAGTTTCAGGGCATTCTCGAGTCCCTTCGAAACCCGCAGAGGTTACGGCAAGGTGATGGTCTTTCGTGTTTGCTATTCAACGTCGCTTTAAGGAATAATAAAGAGCTGGGATTAACACAGTGGTACAATTTTCAATAAGTCCGTCCAGCTATTTGGTTTCGCGACGACATAGATATTATGGCACGTAACTTTGAGAAGATGGAGGAAGCCTACATCAGACTGAAGAGGGAAGCAAGCGGATCGGACTAGTCATCAACACGTCGAAGACGAAGTACATGATAGGCAGAGGTTCAAGAGAAATGTGAGCCACCACCGCAGTTTGCATCGGGGTGACGAAATCGATGTGTAGATTAGGTACTTGGGTCACTGGTGACTGCCGAAAATGACACCAGCAGAGAAATTGAGACGCATGTGGCTGGAAATCGTACGCTTTGGACTCCGCAAGACGCTCCGATCGAATAGAGTTCGCCGACCAAACTGACAATCTACAAAACGCTCATAGACCGGTAGTCCTCTACGGACACGAGACCTGGACGATGCTCGTGGAGGACCAACGCGCACTGGTTTGAAAGGAAAGTGCTGGTACCATCTATGGTGGGGTGCAGATGGCGGACGGTACGTGGAGGAGCGAATGAACCACGAATTGCATCAGCTGTTGGGAGAACCATCCATCGTTCACACCGCGAAAATCGGACGACTGCGATGGGCCGGGCACGGCCAGAATGTCGGACAGTAACCCGGTGAAATGGTTCTCGACAACGATCCGACGGGCACAAGAAGGCGAGGTGCGCAGCGGGCAAGTGGATCGATCAGGTGGAAGATGATTGCACCTGTAGACTGCGTGGTTGGCGACGTAGCCATGGACCGAGCCGAATGGAGAAGACTCTTATATACCGCACAGGCCACTTCGGCCTTAGTCTGAATAAATAATAATAATCTTTCAAGGGGCTCGAAGGATTTTGAACAGGCTCGACTGCCCTCATTTAAAAGGCTGAAGCCTTCTCTAAGAGGTTGAATCCTCCTTTGTAGAGGAGCGGAAATCTTCTTCGTTTTTCATTAATTTTTTCTCCTTCTTTAAAATTCTCGAGCTCTTTTCAAAGGCTCGGAAGACCTTCAAGAGCCTCGAAGCCCTCTCAAAGGCTCGAAGCCTCCTTTCAAAAGGCTCGAAGCCTCCTTTCAAACGGCTCAAGCCTCTTTCAAAAGGCTCGAAGCCTCCTTTCATTTTATATATACTTTAAGAGCTACGATTATTTTCATTTACAGCAAAAAAATATAGGTACCTCAATTAATGCAAGTTCGAAACCCGAGCAGCACACGGACAGAAATGGTTGCAGTAACTCTGTTGACTGAATCTGGTTACATAAAGTTGCAGTATCCATGCGGAACATGTGCTGCTAGGGAAGGTACCTAACAAGAAATAGGTGAGAACGCTGTCATATAGGAACACAGACAATAGCTCAGTTCGTCAGCTGATTGTATAAGACTATGCTCCTAACTCGCAAGTCACACATCTGTATATGGTAAAACAGTTATTTGACTTTGAAAAATGAAATCAAATTGCGTAAGTAATGTAAAACCAATTTAATTAAAATTCGCGGAAAAAAATAAAATTTCGTTTCGTTTCGAAAAATTTCGATCAAATGAACCTTGATTCTTCGTTTCGAAGTTTCGAAAGAAATCCATTTCAATCAAAGATTTATTTCCGGGGATTAAACCACCGACTTGGACGTTAATTTAAATGTTATGGAAACTCATATGTGAATATGTACGTTATGTGGAAGATATTGATTTGAAAATGTGAGGTAATTTTCCTTCGATGGGACTCGAACCCTGACCCTACAGTACGCTAGACTGGTGCTTTAACCAACTGTACGAAGGACCTCCGTCGGCCTTCGCAACCTAGCGGCTACTGAACGAGCTTGAGATCCCAAATTGGACGCATAGTCAAATCACTCGCAATCCATTTCTCAACCAATACTTCCACATGTATTGTACACGTCCACATTAGAGGAGCGTGAGTATTTAGAATGTCTGGCTATACACATTCTTCATCAGCAACGGTACTGATCATGAGTTGTGTGTATTTGCCAGTCGGTCAAGCTCAGACCCGACCGCATTGCGTAGGCAGAGGCACGCAACTCAGATTCAGTTCAGTCAAAGTTAATTGCCTATTTCCGGGATTAAACCACCCGACTTGGACGTTAATTTATCGTTATGGAAACTCATATGTGAATACTGTTATGTGGAAGATATTGATTTGAAAAATGTATTGAGGTTCACTTTCCCTTCGATGGACTCAAAACCATGCACTCAGTAGCATAACTGGTGCTTTAACCAACTAAGCGAAGGACCTGTCGCCTTCGCAACCCAGCGGCTACCGAACGAGCTCGAGATTCCCAAATGACGCATAGTCAAATCACCTGCAATCCATTTCGCCAATACTTCCATACTGTGTTGTACACGTCCACATTAGAGGAGCGTGAGTATTTAGAATGTCTGGCGGTATAACATTCTTCATCACACGGTACTGATCAAGGAGGTTGTGTAAGCATTTGCCAGTCGGTCGTCATATATTCACATATGAGTTTCCAACATTGTAAATTAACGTCCAAGTCGGTGGTTTAATCCAGAAATAGGCAATTAACTTTGATTGAACTGAACCTGAGTTGCGTGCTCACGCAATGCGGTCGGCTGAGCTTGACGACCGACTGGCAAATGCTTACAACCTCACTTGATCAGTACAGTTGCTGATGAAGAATGTGTATAGCCGCCAGACATTCTAAATACAGCTCGCCTCTAATGTGGACGTGTACTATACGCATGTGGAAGTATTGGCTTGAGAAATGGATTGCGAGGATTTGACTATGCGTCCAATTTGGGAATCTCGAGCCGTTCAGTAGTCTAGGTTGGAAGGCCGAGGAGGTCCTTCGTAGCTTTGTGGTTAAAGCACCAGTCTAGCGTACTGTAGGGTCATGGGTTCGAGTCCATCGAAGGGAAAGTGGTTACCTCCAATACATTTTAAAATCAATATCTTCCACATAACGTACATATTCACATATGAGTTTCCATAACATTGTAAATTAACGCCCAAGTCGGGTGGTTTAATCCCCGAAATAGGCAATTAACTTTGATTGAACTGAATGAGTTGGTGTCTGCCTCGCAATCGGTCGGTTGAGCTTGACGACCGACTGGCAAATGCTTACACAACCTCACTTGATCATAGTTGCTGATGAAGAATGTAGCCGCCAGACATCTAATACTACGCCTCTAATGTGGACGGTACAATACACATGTAGTATGTCAGATGATTGGAGGATTTGACTATGTCCAATTTGGGAATTGAGCGTTCAGTAGGCAGGTTGCGAAGCCGACGGAGGTCCTTCGTAGCTTAGTTGGTTAGCACCAGTCTAGCGTACTGTAGGTCATGGTTCGAGTCCCATCGAAGGGAAAGTGGTTACTCCAATACATTTTTCAAATCAATATCTTCCACATAACGTACATATTCAATATGAGTTTCATAACATGTAAATCCATATTTCGTTTCGTTTCGATCCGAATCAACTCAGACATTTTAAATTTCTGTTTCGTTTCGTTTCGTTAGGAAAAGTGTGTTATCGCATACCCTTAGAAACAAGAATTACATTCGTTTGCTCCGGACAACACGAGTGTACGACTATCATCGGCACATGTAGGTAGAGATTCAATTGATTTTGCAATAAAACAAATCTTTTTCAAGTTTTTACGTGTTATGTATTTTAATTGATTTACAAGGCGCATTCCATCGAAAAACTTAAAACGGCATAACTCGAAAATCTCACCAACGACTATTTTGAAAATTTGTCCAAGCATGAGATGATTGACCGCCCAGGTTGCTCCTCCGTTATTGCCAGGTCAACTGTAATTAACAGAGAACCAATAGATGTTTGGGACTAACATCATCTTCAATGTGTAAGAACTGGTGACCAAAAATTAACAATACCAGCGCCGGTCGTGTCCGAGCAAGTCAATTGAGGAATGGGTAGAAGAGTTGACGTGATACTCGCTTGATGGAAGCCGACGAGTCATCTGCACTTCACGAGAAATCACAGGGATGTTGGATATGGGGTAGGTAGTAGTTGAGTTCGTTTTGAAACGGAATGCGGGGTGTAGCGAATTTGATCAACGTTTAAAAGAACACAAGCGAACGCGCACTAATTAATTGAACTACCGACCGCACAGAACAAATATGTTGATGATCGCGCGATCGTTCTGCGTGATCAACTAAACACGTTAGGAGGCGTCCTGATTTTTATTTGCTAAATAATTAACTGAACCGCACAAGGTAGAACAAAGTATTCCGATGATCGCGCGATCGTTCTGCGTGGTCAACATAATACGATAGGACGCGCACTCACTTTAATCAGTTTCCTGATTGTCATCTACAAAAAACTGCATAAAACATTAGACACAGAATCTATAAATTCATTTTCTTAAATTCCTTCCCTGAATCAAGGTGGTCTAAGCTAAAATTATAATGGTAGGGGTGGTGGAAATTCGTGATTTCGCGCAAGCCGCGAAATCTGCGAAATTTAAACATTTTCGCGAAATTCACCTTTCCCGTCAATAATCCGAAATTGTTCGAATGATAAGTCACCGGGTTTGAAATTTTCGATCGGTCCGATTACTGGATTTGCAGCCGGCGAAGTTTTTTCTGACATGTTCGATGGAATTTCAGAATGTGCAACCAACAAGTCTATGATACAGGATGAGCATCGGCCTACAAACATGCCGTTACAGAAATACAGGAAATGCCGATCCACTCACGTTTTGGTTTGCAAACGAGACCGCTTTCCTCAGCTCTTCAAAATAGCTGAAAATATCTGTCTATTCCTGGAAACTCGGTAAATGCTGAACGTAGTGTCAGCCAGTACAATTTAATCAAGCGCAAAAAGTTGACGGAAAAAGTTGGCCAACCAAGTGCTTTTGACCAGTAATGCAAAGAAATTATAAAAAATAATTTGAAATTTTGATTTTCTGAATTTAATATCGCGCAATTTTGAAAATTTGCGCGAATTTCCACCACCCTAATAATGAGGAATGAAAACAAATCGGTTTATGCTAAAAATCGACGCGAGAAAAACAAAATATATCATCACTGAAACGCGGTACACTTCGATCCTCCATTTAGATGATGTATTCACTCATAAAACATAGAAAAGAATTTTAAAAAAGTGATATGATGACAATTTACAAGGAAAAAATAATATAGGGTATCTCATTGCCATCATTAACATGCTCCACATCAATAAAACCTGCAAAACAGGTAATTTAGGCTAATCAGTCGTTTCTGTTGTTATCCGGCGTGTCCACTGCCAATTCTCTGTACTATAATGGTATTGACCGGTACATGCCTATGAATGAATTCAAGGAGGTAACCCTATAATACATACAAAGTTGGAAAGTGGTGCAACAGATATTGATAATGTTAAGAGGCAGATCTATAGCGAGATGTTTGTTGCTTAACATAATATTAAAAAAATGAATGAACGGCATCCAAATATAGTTACAATAATGCTGTCCAATGAGCAGCTCGAAGCAGCCCGAAGCTACTCCCATCCTCCCATGTCCATTTGTTGACAAAAAGAACGAGTAGGATACAAGAACAACTCGAGCCACCTCGATCCGCCTCATTGACAGACTAATAAATACACTCAACAACGTCCTCAGACCCCGAACAAGAACCCACCAAACCATATGAAACCAGACATGCGAAGTTTCCAGACTCTTGAATAATATTGTATCCAACCTACAATCTTGCAAGAAATTCCTCACATACCCAACTCCCACACATACCCGCAGGCTCCAACACAGAACCGCATGAAAATCTAACAGTCCGCTGGATGTAACATATTAAAAGTGAATATTGATTGATCTCACCAAATTGATGAACGTCTAGCAAGTATGGAAAACGGATATTGAGTGGCGTAACTGCAACTTCGGCATCACCAACACGCTGGAACTGATCACAACACGACCGGACAAGATGCACTACCATGAGAATAGTTAAACTACGGCACAGATGCGTGATCTTCCTTGTGTCCTATCTATTGAAATGTGAATAATTTGTCCACTTTCACTTAATCAAATTAATTAAAAATCATCCAAAACCAGCTGAAAATGAAATAAACGTCACTAAACACAAAACATAACCGATCGCGATGGCTACTTAAATGGGACCTGTACACTTAAGCAACTTAGTATATGAAAAGTCATTAGAAAATATAAATCGAATATAAAAACGTTTGTCTTGAACAGGAGCACAAGGCTTCTACTTTTGAAGTGTTTCACATTTACTCATTAAAACTACGAAAACATGATAAAATAATGAATAAATTCAACTACCCTGACTCTAAATGTCATCGTGGACGGATTTCGAATCAAAGGATCAAAACTGTACAGCTATTTTTTAACTAAATATTTAAATTCAAGCAGTCTGATTGACTAAACTACCACTGTAAATAGTTTGATACGCACCTTGAGAAGCGATCCCTTCGATTTGTATTCCGCTCATCTTATGTAATAATTCGCAATTAGCAATTAAAATACAGTTACTTTTGGTGCAGTTATGCTTCTCACCTGAAAAACAAAATGGGCAAAAACTCCTCGTTTGGTGGGTGGAGATTTGTTTTTGATTTTTGTTGTTTTATCAAAGCCTTCTTTCCATTTCTATGCCCTAAAAGCTTACTGCCTTGTATCTGAACAGGATAAGATAAATTATTTCTACATTAATTAGCTTTTTAACCCCTTTAATTTGTTGATATCTCATGAGGTGGACGGATTTCGGTCCTGCACGGTACGACGAAACTCTATTTTGAAAATTTGTCCAGAAGCGTAGAATTAGTAGGAATCGAATGGCGGCTTCCGATTGGATGGTATATTTTTTCCACATAACTGGTAAATGAAGCACGTGTGAATCAGAACCACTGTCGAGGAAAGCAATGATTTCAATAGATTTAGCATTAGCGTGCAGAAGCACAGGGAGGATGCGTTTCTTTGAACAGGCAGATGAATGATATGGTTCCTGCCCTGTGTTTGGTTCCTGCGACAAGTCTTCGCTCAAAACTTCGACGGTGTACAACACGCCTCGATTAAACATTGGGCGGCTACAAGACGGTGACTAGCCCAAGACTACGCGCAGCATCTGAAGTGGCACTCAACGGAAGAACAGCTAGACGCAGCGTCTCTCGAAGATGGCTGAGAGATATTCGATCCGCCATTGAAGCACCGCAACCGCTGCACTAGTCACGATACCCCGGATAAGCAGAAAATGACTGGTATGACGGTAACATGTGATCAGTTAGTCGGAGGAAGATCAATTTTTATTTGTTCGTCGATGACGTCTGAATAGAAAATTTTAGCATACATAGGTCATTTTATTCGAGATTTATAACACTATATTGAAATTGAATCAGCTAAATGCAACATACAGAAACCCTCCCAGACCAATTATCTGGCTACGCCACCCGTCTAGTTATTTGGGTTCGGGATGACATTGATATTATGGCTCGTAACTTCGGGAAGATGGAACGATTGACTAGTCATGAGCACGTCGAAGACGAAGTACATGATAGGAAGAGGCTGAAGAGAGGAACGTAAGTAAACCACCACGAGTTCGAAGTGTGTACTGGGCTCACTGGTTACCCTCAAATAGAGTTCGTTATCGTACCAAACTGACTATCTACAAACGCATGTTGGATCGGGTTCTCACGGACACGGACCTGGACAGCTCGTAAGACCAATGCGCACTGGGAGTTTTCGAAAGGAAAGTGCTGCGTACCATCTATGGTGTGGATGCAGATGGCGGATGCTGAGGAGGCGAATGAACCACGAGTTGCATCAGCTGTTGGGAGAACATCCATCGTCCACACCGTGAAAATCGGAAGACTGCGGACCGCAGTGCCAGAATGTCGACAGTAACTCAAAATGGTTCTCAAAAACGATCCGACGGGAACAAGAAGGCGAGGTTCAATGACGAGCGAGCAAGGTGGATCGATCAAGTGAGGACGATCTGCGGACCTTCCGCAGACCTGTGGTTGGCGACGTGCAGCTATGGACCGAGCTGAGGAAGAAGACTTTTATGCACTGTACAGGCCACTCCGGCCTTAGTTTGAAAATAAATAAATAAACATATACTAAGAGTGTTGTACTTTTAACAACAGCCCGAGTCCGAAGGTTAAAACTTTTCCATGTAAAATAATTTCTACTCCGCTCTCGTCCAACGAAGGAAACCCATGCCAGTGACATCAAGTAGGAAAGAATTACTGTTACCGAAAGCGCGCTGTTGCTTCAAGTGTCACTGCCGTAGACATCGGGCATCTGCTCATATTTCGAAAATATTCGGTTGCTTTTCATCCACTTCAAGATGAAGGTAGAACGTGTCGCTCCAAATCCGGCACCAAATCACCCGGATTTTCGTCACATCATCCATAAAGTACGCCACGTTTGTTGGGTTGGGGCGGGTTTGAGAATGTAGAAAAGAAGTAACGATACAGTAGGGAGTTAAAGCATTGATTTTTGCATGACGTATCCCATGGTCCTCATTCCATATAAATTCCAGAACTAAAGCAGAGCGAAATGCTAGGTCTTTTGTTTGCTTTTGGTTTCGGTTTGCGCATGACTCAGTGTGCAGATTGAAACGCTTTCCTAAAACCGAGCAGGGAGTTTTGTTTTGTTTTATTTAGATTTCATAGAGAGGTGTGAGATCGTCCGAGTTTGGTGTTATATTTTGGATCTGGATGCTGTGGCATGAATCCTATGCTCTGAACCTGTAAGGTAGTGCGTGGCGTATATGTGCCTTTAAACAGAATTCCGTTTCGCCTCTGCAGCACAGTAAGATGATGGGTTGTGAAGTGGCACCTCGGAAAAACGATGTTTGTGTTTTCGGAATTGGATTAGAAAAGATGACACGGGTGGTGAATTTATATCAAGATACATATTCAAAACCAGGTATTCCGGTGACATTTGAATGCTTTATGATATGGCTGTAATTTTGAAATGCTAATTTTCTATGCCTCCAGACTCTTTAATTCTGCTCACCCTTAGATTTTGTTTTTAATTTGAAAAATGTAGTTCCTTCCACATTGTTTTCTAAGTTTATTTCCAAATTTGTTTTGACTAGCGTATTTGATTATTTTCCATTGAACCTTGAGATGTCATTGTTTCATATTTTTTAAATCGTTCTGTATATCGTTTATCATTTTAGTCCTTCTATATCAATTTACGATAACTCAACCCCATGAAACAAGCATTAGTTCTGAAGCCACACGTTTGTTGCGGCGCTAGTGCTGTTCTTGAAGTTTAAAGTCTGTTCATAATGCACTCATATACATTTCAAGGGTATTTAATGATCGCAAAATGATTTTCGATCGTGAAATATATAACATCAACTCTATATTGTTCTGTTTTCGTTATTTATCCAGATTTCTGTGCGGTAATAGCCGCCACATATAATAATCATCGACATCAGCCGAAATTATCACCGAAAAGCCAATTAATTAATTTCGATAGCCGCCACTCTCTGGCACGTCACAATTTAACATGTTCTGGTAAGGTATAAATTTATTTGAATCATCATAATCCTCATGAATTTAATGCTCTGATGAACAAAGGTTGCATGAAGAAGAAGTTGAAGGATTATATTTAAAAAATTGCAAGGGGCACATGGAATTTTTTATTTAAACCCAAGGATGTTAACGATCATTCAGTAATTGCGTTCGATCAATAGAGTTTGTCAATAACACATTCCAGAAGCTGAATTTCAAATTATGTTGTATGGTGGACTTCTAGTGCGAAGGTTTTTCTACAACTCATCTAAATGGTTCGTTGTTTGAATTCCACTAGTAACGAGTAAGCTAGGGTTTCAGTAACTTTAGACCAAATGATAACAAAATCTAATCATTTAGTTTAAGCTACTGCACTAGCGCCTAACTCCGTTATTAGGGCGATGAATATTCAGTGAACTCGGAGCATTTTAGTTCACCGGATGTTCAAGTGTCGAGGTTCATTTTTGTAAACATTACCCGCAGCGGATGCTTTCTTCTTACTAACAATCGGCGCATGACGTCATCGTGTCATCTTGTCATTTTTGTGTCATTTTTGTGTCAAACTTCAAACTGTCTCTACTCTACCTAAAACGTAGTTCAATTGAGGCGGTCATTAGCGTCTGGAAAATGCTGTACGACACAAATTAACTGGGATAAGACAATTTTGGAGAAATGAAATTAATATATTGTAACTCAGTAATTATCATCCGATTTTGACAATGACTGAACCGGAGATTTAATATTTTTTCACATGTTTACAGGGCCATAAGGTCTTCTTCTTCTTCTTCAATGACTTTAATTCAACTGAACTCGGCCTGCTTCAACTTTCCTCAGTTATTAATTGAAAGCTTTCTATGCCTGCCAATGAATGTATCTTGTAGCAGTACAATGGATACACTATGCCAGGGTGTCGAGAAAGTTTCCAACCGAAAACATCCTAAACTGGACGAGAATCGAACTCGCCATCTCCGGATTGGCAATCCTACTACTTAACTCGCAAAGCTACTGGAGACGCCGGGCCGGCTAAGGTCATCCGAGAAATAAGTACAGAGAACAGACATTCATCTTCAATATTATGTTGTGCATTCCAACACCATCACTTTAGTGAGATTGAGCTTCGTCGGACAGCCATGTGCGGGCTGAGGCGCGATTTAAATCCTTACACACGATTTCCATGAAACTTTGTTCGAATCCATTCGCTCTTCTGTAAAATAAGTTTATAGAATCCGAAGAAAACACATTAAGATCGTCTCATTTACGAATAAAATTGAAAGTGCCAGTTCAAAGATTTTAATAAACACAGTCTTAAAAAGTGACACCTCCAAAACCATTAAAACATAAATTTATCAAAGGTAATCTTGTTCTGCAGCAGGGTTATTGATTCGATAATTATTGAACTGCCCCTCTGAGATATAAGACAGCACACCTATTTTCCAGTTGACGAAATCAATTCATCTATTTGATCTTGACGCATAAATTCTTTGGTACTAAACTTGAGCTCACATTATGGGTGTCGAAACTAAGAAAAATAATTACATTAGTCATTGTAAGTGTCATCGACAGGTGTTTTATGAACACTATTGGAACATTTTTCCTTTACATTTGATCTGGATCCAACTACAGTGGATGTGTTCATTGTGGATAAAATTTTGCTTTACTCTACCATTTGGACCATTTTAAGTTAGAATAGGGTATCCAATCATGGTTTGAACTAGTAAAAGCATCATGGTTTGGAACCATTTTGAATCAGTAGAAATTACCTACTCATTGACAGAAATGAACCTAAAACAGTATGAATGGAATATTTAGGTATACTGAAGTGATAGAGCTTGTTCTGTTCCGTCTTGTCTTTGCTAGCACATGCACAGCCAGTATTGAAAAGCATCCTGGAAAATTGGTTGTGTCTGACATTTTCTTTGCTGCATTAATATTTGCAGCATATCTCAGATACGACAGTATTAAACGGCCAGGCCCACTGTGCAGGCTTGAATTGGAGAAAATCCAGAACTCCCCGGCAATCAGATTATTTAGTAATAAATAACATGATCAACGAAGAGTTTTGAATCTACGAAAGGAAGAAACGAGCCGTACCAACCGTTTCAACATTCAGGGGAAAGATGATTGACGTATCGTTGGGAGTGACTTTGCTAAGAAGATTAATGTACACCTTGGGTCCTCGACGCTTGGGATGGGACACAGTTTTTAGTCTTGGCTTTTTATACACTGATGGGCAAAAGTATCGCATAAACAGACAGATGACTATGAAAACATGATAAATACTTAATGTGTACATCAGTGCATATAGGCCTAGGTTGCCTTTACTCACGCTCTCTGAAGAGAAAAAGAAAGAAAAGAGAAACAAAAACGATGAAAACAAGCATCAAACTCAATCGATTAAATTATATCATATTTTTACTTACAACATCTCTATATTTTCCGGCTTGAATCGTTTTTAATTACTCCCGTCAAAGACAATTTATTGAATGTATACAAATTTTCGGAAAAGTGAATGGGAGGAAATGAAGAAACAAAAGAAAAATCACAAGAAAGCTGATTTTCGTTTATCTCCGGTCTCCGTTTAAAACTCTCGTAAATTGTAAAAAAATCAAGGGAGATTTTATAAGCCACAAAATTCACAAATAAATACAGATAATGTATATATAATGTATTGTGATATGAATTTCGTGATAAGATGAACTTATTCTATATTGAGTAATTTGAAAGAATTTCTCCTATATTAAGTTATTATAGTATTCTCTAAAACATAATAGAGTGGTTCAAATTTTAATATATTTATCAAATAATATATGCTAATAATATGAAATGTTTATAGGTACATAACTTCATGATTGCATTAATCATATAAACTAGAATTGTTTGTAATAAGAAAAAGAAAGAGTAGATATTAGAACAAACTTTGGCAATGGTTATGCTTTCTCCACTTGTAATTAAATTGTTGTTATTATTTGTAACCGTCAGATATACAATTGATATTTATAACGATGTACACATTTTTATTCAATTTTTAGTTTATATTTTTATAGGGAAATTTATTTAATATGATATGTGATCATGTGTGGTAAATACAATGGACTCGTTATTTTGTCCAGCTTAATTGAGCTTCGTTTATTTTGATTTTTATCAAAAGAATCCCTTGAATAATGTAAATTATAGGGCGTAAGTTATGCTAAATAAACAGTAATATTGGACTTATGGATTCCTTAAGTTTCGCATATCAGTCCCATATGAAAAAAAACATCAAATGGAGAAATGAGAAAAGTCCATATGGGACAAAATAATTGGTATTTTTTCGACTTTTCCTGAACAAGCATTCCAATTTAAGTAAAGACAAAAACTCAAAATAATTTTCTTATCAATAGTCAAAATGATTTTCCAATATTCTAAGCAGCACTAAAAAACGCAATTAATATAAAAAATATGTACCAAGGCAAATTTTCAATGAAAAATGTGGTCCTAAAAGCGAAGCTTTCACTCACACAGAATGCTTAGTAAATGCAAATCTGGGATAGAACAATATACTAAATGTGTGAGATATGACAGTAAGGAGATAATCGAATAGATGTGCATTGTGCATTCATCAACGCATCAATTTGTAGTGTCAAGCAAAAGAATAGAAAGCAAATTTGGCTGGAAATTATATTGGTGTTTTAACTGATCAGTTTGCAAGATCTTTTTTTATCTTCAATAATAAGATACAATATCCATGTAACCCTCAAACCATTAAATGATACAATATCTCTAAATCATATATATCTACTGTGTACTCTGAACACTGGTAATACTTAGATAGTAAATTGATTATTTCAAAAGTATATAAAGTGTAGGTATGTAATAATAAATAAATTCTTCTTTCATACCACTATCACGGAACATCATCACACTACAATTTAAATTAAATGATAAATTTCTACAGTTCGTCGTTAACTTTGGTAACGAACTAATCGATATATGTTTGTGAATATATATATATGCAAGAGAAATTATGCATAAATGTACAGATCGACTGCGCTGTCGAAACCTTTCATGGCAAAATAGTGCTATGGAAAAATAACGTTCACAATTGTTGCATTAATAAAAGTGTAATCATTCAAAGGAATATAAAGGATCGATTCACCAAAACTGAAACCCGGGAATCTTCTTCGCAGCCAGACAACCCATCGAGTACTAATCCGTATCTAGGCATCACTTTATGGCAGTTTCCGGTAAATCTTCCGTGTATGCCTTTTGAGGTGCGCCATGTTCTTTCGCTTCAAACCGCCTCGCAGCACTTCTGATCCAGCCCAATCGCATCCAGAGCATCAAAAAGTTGATTTCTTAGAGTAGATTTCATATTCGATTACTGCTCAGCATCAGCGAAAATCTATTAATTTTTCAAACGAAGATCGCATCCCTGTAGAGAATAATGCTTGAGTGTTCCACATTCAGTCCTTTCGATGTTAAACGGTGACGTTTCGTTTTTCTTCGAAAGATTTAGCTTAGTGCTTCAGTAGGTTAAAAGAATGATCTCAACATTGTGAAGAAGGAATAATTTAAGCAGAAGATTCCGTAAACCGAAAAATAATGACAATTTTAACAGCGGAAAAATCGCGTCCATCCGCAACTGGCATCTTCGATCTCAGGTATACTGGAAGTGATAGAGTTTATTTTAAACATCTGCATATTGTTTAAGTAATAAAATAAAGCGATTTAAAACGTCCTGAATTTGCGCCAAATTGCCCACCAGTGGCATAACTTTAAAAGCTCAAAGGACGCATTTATGACACAGAGTGAGATCAATATACTAAAAGAATCGCTATTTTCATCTGTAATTGATTGACGTCATCATACAATTGAGAAACAGTTTCAAATAGTTAAAATAGTAAATTTATACAGAGGTAAAACTGATCATGGTTTGAACTAAATTGTACCATGGTTTGAACTTGTAAATGCAGTCATGTTCTGTTGTCGCCTAGGGAGGCTGCATGCGCCTAGCTGAGCATTTGTTTACATTTCCAAATGAAAAATCGCAATTTTCATATCGATAATTTGACGATTTCTACAGTTGCCGAGTTAATAATCGAATGCGAGAAGATGAATAGTAAACAAATTTGCTTTTCTACAAATTTCTCAGTTTCATGCATGCGATTAGTATTATATTTAGGAGCAAGTAGTGCTTCAGTAGTTCAAACCATGGCTAAATTTAGTTCAAACCATGAGCAGTGTAGTTCAAACCATTGAACGAACCAAAGTTATATAATTATTAAGTTTTTCAATGAAACTAGCATAAATATAGTACACCAGAATGTTTTTTAGAAAGATAATGAACTAAGCTTCCATAAACTAGAAATCGCAGTTCTAATAGTCCCTTTAATGAAATAAATCAACTTTATTTTGAGGCTCATCTGAAACTCGCCATTTGGTTCAAACCATATGGATAATTCTAATAGTTTTGGAAGCACAATGGACTTAGCGTAAACATCTGGAGATTAGAAATAATAACTATCATGCACCGGAAAATTTCTTTGGATGACAACCTAACTATACTGCCCATATCGCAAATGTGCGATTATGAGTTAATCTTAAGAATCCTAGCAACCTCAAGAATTAAACTCAGTTTAGGGGATTCAAATTGGTGCATTCAATTTTAATATGAATCTAAGACATGCATCTCTCCAGCAGCTGCCCTAGATTTCTTTAGGTTCAGATTTCAAGCTCAAACTGTTGCACAGCTTTGTTCTATTTTTGCAGATTGAATCGACGATTCATTAAGCTTATCTTTAAAGGACGTAAAATTTATGAATTAATTTGAGTACTGCAATCGAGCTTTCTAGTTTTCTGTTGATTGCTATTCAAATTAATTCAGAAAATGCTTAGGTCCTTTTGAAAGTTAAGCGAGATTTCTTTTGTGTCTTGACGATTGAACGCGTTATTTAACTCGAAATTCGGATCAATGCTCTTTACCCGGCGTTTCTGAGCAGCAAGATACTTTTCATTTACTTAAATAAAATTAAACATTATTTTGTGTTTGATTATGCACGAGAATAGTGTTCTAAAATTAGAAGAAAAATGCTGATCAATCAGTTAATTGAGTTATTTTCTACTTGCAAAATTTGGTTTTCAAACAGAAAGATGCATTAGAATTAAAGGCCCACTCTTTATCCAATGCCAAATATTTGTCAAATTATTTCAGATATCTATCAAACTGTTTAGATATCGATATATTGGTATAGACACTGACAAATTTGTTATTATAATTAATTTGATATTTGTTATGTGACAAAGACAGTGCTGATAACTTTTGAGCTATAGCGAAACATGTGTTTTGAAATGAACGAATCAGCTATAGAGATAATAGCAATAAAGTTTTGAAACATATTTTAGATGGTGCGCTTTTCTTTAACAACAGGCTTAAATCGAGTCAAAATCACAGATAAAGATATTGAGGTGGCATCCGATACGTGTAAACATCCGCAACCGTTAAATCAAATGTATTTTAAATTGGGACCGCGTTTGGCAATCGATTGGAGATGGCGTAAGATCATTGTTATTGAAAACGCAGCCGCAAAATGCGGCTGTCAAATACATTGGCTGCGTTCAACGGTTGTTAATCAGCTGTGTCTGTAGTAGCTGCCGAATCAGTTGAGTAGATGGAGTGGGCCAACGATATCAATTCAAAAGTTTATACAGGATTTTCAAGTAAATTTGTCTAGCTTCAATATCTGTTATCTGTGCTAAATTAAAAACTGTTTATTTTGATTTTTATCTGAATTAAATTCTCAGCGATATTGTCGCATGCGTCACTGTGTCCTGTGTTTAAGTCATCGTTGGAAGCCACAATCAAGTTTAAACACGTTTTCGGCTCCGTCAATCATAGGCAGTTTCAGGGGCTGCGATAACTCATAAAATTCATTAATTAAAATGACTTATGATTTTTTTTCTCATACCGAAACATTTTTCACAGTAAGAAACCAAACTGCAACCCCTTTCCACTCGTCCGATTTAATTAGATTTTGAGCGCCATTTTCCAGCAAATCTTCAGTGCAAACCGGTAACCTTTCGCTAATAAAATTTATGCATCCTGGCGGAGTTCACATCCGCTTCACCGGTACGCGACCATCTCGGTGCGCCGCCCGTTTCTCACTATCAAACGAAAATGAATCCGTTCAACATCCTTTCGGAAAAGCTGCTTGTGAAAGGGGAAAAACCCATCTGCGAAGGAACGTGCTGGGGTATCGTTGCCTTTGTCGGCGACGACATTTCAGAGGTATCGTAGCTGTTGTTAAACATTGTTGCATGAAAAAGCAGACATTCTAGGAATGGAGGCTGTGATTATTTAAACACGTGCTTCAGGGTTCCTAGTGCTTTGTACAGAGCTGAATTTAGTTTTAAGAATCTGCTTTTTCTAAAAATCGTTCATGTATGCATTTTTACTCAAATGAGCAAAAAGTTAAAAATGTGATTCTTACAGTGCAAAGTTTTGTGATCGAAAATGGAATTGATTGCGCTTTTTGTGTTAAGTCACTAATTCACTCTTAGAACTGTTATGACTGTAATCGAATTATTTATTTCGGGAAAAAAAGAAAAGAACCCGAAACTCTTTAGATAACAAATAAATAATTGGAAATTGGTCTGCATCGATTAAGATAACTATGGAAGCGACATCGTTGCTAAAGCAAATCCGTTATATCCTTTTCGGGATAATTTTCCAGTATTATGGCATTTTCATTGTTTGCCCCTAATTATCAATTATGTTAGTAATAGAAATCTTAATTAAGCAATTAACATTTGAAGGTAATGGTTCCAACTGTTCAACGTCCATCCCTGTAAAGTGGTTCTGCTTATCTTTATAATAGAGCACTGTGGAAACGACTTCACATTCGTCTACCCTTCCAAACACGTTTATGAACGCTAATAGAGAGGATAAGCAACCAAATTGCAAACAGAACCAATTATGATAACCCACAATTCGGTGTTCCCTTGTGCAGAAAACATGAAAAGACAACAGCAAACACAAGTTTCGGGTCAGGTGAAATTCCAGCAGAATCACCGGCGAAAGCGACGATAAAATGCAGGCGAACGCACGTCCCTGTCCTCGTAGTCCTGAAGGGGCCAGGGAGCCCAAACTTTAATATAATGAAAGTTGAAACGCTGGATTCAACGCGCGGCAGCATCAGCATCGGTGGGACGTTGATGGCGCTCGGTGCTGTTAGAAATATTGACACACCAATTAAAACGACGAGCGAGCGAGCGAACGAAAGTGGAAACTTTTATCCTCGTCGTACCCGTTCGTCTCGGGGAAAACGTCACCCTTAAATAGGGCGGTGTGACGGATGTTGAACGAAGGGTTTGCTAAATTGAGTCATCCTTTGGTCCGGAAATTTGCGCTTTGTGGTTGAGTGTGGGGAATTTTCCACAAATTGTTTATGCCTGGAGATTATGCATTGTTAGGCGTATTTTATGTAATACACATGACCGTCCATATGCGTGGGATGATTATTTCCAAAACTTTTTGCACGCAGCGCAGGGAATCCATGAGGGTAATGTATCATGTTAGATAAGGAAATTAATTGAACCGAAGGAAGTAATGGCGAAATTTATGGTGGCGATGTTTTTAGTGTCAAGTCTGTCTTTTATGGGAAATTTCACTAAAATGTATGAATTATTTCTGAATATGCAGAAAAAAATCTTCGGAGTTTGTTTACACAGAGAAATCTTTCAGATTTAAAAAATACAATAAAAGTAATATTATAAATCCACAAAAACCTTTAATGAGAAAAATTCTTCCAGTTTGGAGTTTCTATCAAAACATTTTTCGTTTGAATTTTTCGGAGATCTTTTGTGTAAAATTCTAATCGGTTTCGTTAGTTCTTAAACTATGTGTCTTCAATCTAACCCCTACTGGCCAGGAGTAATATTATGAATGAAACTTCTGTATTACAGTCACATTTAGTCTGTAATGAAGGTGTTAGCTTCTACTGCAGTCATGTGACTCATTTCCTGACTGTCAGTAACACTCATGACCAGCCCGAGCCACTTTTACTTGTAATATGCCCCGCCTGTTCATGCTACCGTTATACAATTGATAATACATTCATAAATCAAATCCGATGCTAACATTGTCCTGGTTCAATTTGATCCTGATAATTAAATTGAGGAAGCGAAGGTCACCTAATGTCCATCAAACAAAATCACTCTTTAGAGCAATTTTAAGCAATCTGGTTGACAGAGTCGTTTGCTCGAAACCCATTTGGCCGGATGCCATCTAGCCCGAACAAACCATTAGACCGAAACCTATCTGGCTGAAAGTCATTTTCCGAATAGGTAATCCGTAAAGGTCTTTTTGTGACCGAAGTTTTGGCAGGATCATTGGGCCGAATAGGTCATTTGGCCGAATATGTTATTGACATCAACTTCACTAATCATTTTTCACTCCTCACTGTTTCATTATCAATCACTCTCTCACCTCATTTCCACTATTCACTGTGAAAACTGAGAAGTGCAAAGTGGTAGTGAGACTCTCACTTTTTGTTTCTGCACTACTCACTTGCACAGTGAAGAATAAGAAATAAAGAGGAGAAGTGGAGCAGTGAGATGGCCATGAGAAGGTCACACTGTTTTCTTTGCACTACTCACTTTTCGCAGGGAGAAGTGAAAAAACAATTAGTGAGAAGTGAGAAGTCAGGCTGTCTCATTTTCTACTCATTACTTCACTGTGGAAGAGCGTAAGTAAGAAGAGACGCCTCTTCTCTGGTGAGAAGTAGAAAATGATGATGAGAAGGACGTCAATGACCTATTTGGCAAATGACATATTAGGCGAACCGATTCATCCAAATGGCCTACTGGCTACAACTAATTATACGCTCAACATGACGTTTTCGAGAAGATAGGTCATTCCGCAGATTCAAATTTAGATTTTATATCAATCGATTGACGAACTCTAAGATTTTGCATAACCATTGAATATAATGGGTAAAGACGCTAACCATTGAAGAATTGAATTTTGCCAGGCACTGTCAAATTTGGTAAATTAACCAATAGAGGCATTCCACGGGGTACAGTCGTCGATCCTGAGTAGACCATTTCGAAAAAATATTTGAAACTTACAGTTTTTCAATTTCATCTAAAATTCGTCATTTTCGACATCAAATCTTCATATTGGTCACGACTAATCTTTTCAAAAAGGGTGTATTGAAAATGGTTCAAAATATTTAAAAAGTGCTACAGCAAAAACGAATGTTCGATTGTTAAGGATTTTTTCAGCAAAGTTAGACAACTAAATGGTGATTCTTAAGAAATGTGCACAGTAAAAAAAATTTTTTTTGCCTTTTAAAAAATATCATTTTGGTCACAAAAACTCAAATATCTCAAAACCCTATCTTTTTCGAACGTAATTTTTTTAGAAAAAACGGTCCATTATGGTATTAAAGTATATTCCTACCA